>NW_017671359.1:180289-221349 GCF_001879085.1 Nicotiana attenuata | reverse complement strand
GAAATCAACTAGCGAAAAAGTAAAAGATAATGCATAGTGCTTTGTTCAGCCTTCCTACCCCGAAGCTTTCCGGGCCTTGGTGGTTCTGACGGACCAGTTGCTGAGGCGCGCCCCTCGGCTCACAGCTTGTATGGAAGGGCCTTCCTCCCCTTTCTCCTCAAAAATGACATGACAGTCCATATTGTCGTCTTCCAAGAACAGATTCTTCATTGCCGCCAATGTTTCCTCTTCTTCTGACCCATATATGATGTCTGCCGGCTGGAAAGTCTGCTCCAGGCGAGGTATAGGGTGCTCCAGTAGATAATAAGGGTCGCGCCATGGTGGCGACCAATCCTTGAAATCTTCCCAAGTATATCCATACCCCAACCCAAAGGTGGTGCCGTGCTTCTTCAGTTTGATAGGTTTAGTGATTCCCCGGAGGTTCTTGCCGAGCCCCTTGCCAGGTTCATATCCGCTCCAATTCAGTATACTTTCGATCTTGTTATCCCACCACTTATCTTTGTCCACGGCGTTGACTCGCTTAATGTGATGGTAGGTTTCTCCGCCTATCTTCCTTCTTCCTCCGACTGCTGGGATGGTCTGGCGACTGTATATGGGATTACTACCGTCGCCATGAATAATCACCTCTTGGTGATTCCACTCGAACTTCACTGCTTGGTGTAGGGTTGATGCTACAGCTCCAGCGGCATGGATCCAAGGTCGTCCCAGTAGTAAGTTGTAAGATGCTGGGATGTCTATCACTTGAAAGTCAACATCAAACCAAGTCGGTCCCATTTGCAGACACAAACTGATTTCCCCAATAGTGGACCTTTGGGAACCATCGAAAGCTTTGACGTTGATGGCCCCATCCTTGATCTCATGCAGGCTCTTCCCCAATGTTCTGAGAGTCACCAATGGGCAAATATTGAGGCTGGACCCTCCATCAATCAGAATCTTGGTGATGAAATAATCTTCACATTGCGCAGTGATGTGCAATGCTTTGTTGTGGCTTAGCCCTTCTGGTGGCAGCTCATCTTCGTGGAAAGTGATTTTGTGACTCTCCAATACCTGCCCTACCATGTTCGCCATTTCTCCTCCAGTTATGTTGCTGGGTACATATGCCTCACTCAGTATCTTCATCAAGGCGTTCTTATGTGCATCGGAGCTTTGCGGCAGAGCTAGGATGGAGATCTGTGCCGGTGTTTTATTCTGTTGATCAACGACTGAGTATTCTTTTGCTTGTATCTTTCGCCAAAGATCATCAGGCCCAGTTTCAATAGGCCGTCTAGAGGCTTCTTACTTGATTCAGCTAAATGCTCCAGATTATAAATCATGCCTGTTCTGGTCATGCCCTGTGCTGCAATTGCTTCTCCAGACCTAGTTTTCCCTTTTCTTCTCGCCTCGGTGGTGTAATCCCAAGGAACGGCCTGTGTATGGAACGGTGTTATGGCTGACATTGCTACAGGAATAGGTACCCTCGCTTTGGGAGGTAACACAACAACTTCAAATGGTACAGGTGCCTTTGGAGACCCAAACTCCACCTCAATTGGCTCTGTTGGCGGTGTTTCCAGCTCGAGTGGTATGGACATATTTACTTCAGCATCCCCAAAGGGCTGGATCTAGACCACAATTGGATTCAGTGTGATTGTTGATTTCTTGGGCTCGTCACCTTCGGTAATCAATCCAATCGACCCGTTGGGGTCCCAATCATCTTCTACCCCGATCATGTGAATGCTTCCACCCTTTTGATCAGGCAGGGGATTGTTGTGAACATTGGGGGCGGGCTCTTTCGCCACGATGATCTTGTTGTCAATTAAGGCTTGGATTTTATCCTTCAGAGATTGACATTCGTCAATAGTATGCCCCTTCATGCCGGAATGGTATGCACAGGTATTGTTCGGGTTGACCCATTGGGAAGGATTTTCTGGAGTTATGGCAGGGATTGGGGTGACGTAACCAGCAGCTTTGAGCCTTTCATACAGCTGGTCGATTGGTTCGGAGATGGTGGGGTATTGCTTGGGAGGTCTACGGTCGAAATTAGGGCGTGGTCTAGGGAAGTTTTGGCGGGCGGGAGGTGATTGATAGTTAGAGGGATGAGCACTATAGGCTTGGTAGACGGGTGCGGGTTGGGAATATCTTGGCGAGGTAGGTTGATATGTGGGGGATGGACATGATTGGTAAGTCGGTGGTAGAATTTGGTAAGAGGGCGGAGGTGCTTGGTAATTAGGGATGGGTTGATATGTGAGAGGAGGTATTGGGTAAGCTTGGTATTTTACTGGGGATTTCGTTCTCTGTGCAACCATCACGGCACACACATCCTTTTTCTTGGACATGCCACCAGACTGTAAGGCCTTGTTGGTAGCCTGCAATGCCTCAAAATTAGTGACCATACCACTTTTAATGCCTTCCTCAATCCTTTCTCCTAGCTTGATGATGTCGGAGAATTTCTGGCCTTCGATCAACATCAACCTCTCATAATACTGTGGATCCTGAGCTCAGACAAAAAACCTGTTTATCTGTTCTTCTTCCAAGGCCGGCCTGACCTTAGCAGCCTCTGATCTCCAACGAGTAGCATACTCGCGGAATGTCTCCGTAGGTTTCTTCTTCAAATTCTGGATGTAGAATACATCTGGCGCATTCTCCGTATTGAATCTGAACCTATCCATGAAATTGGACGCCATTCCTACCCAGCTTGTCCACTTCTTGGGGTCTTGGCTAACGTACCAAGATAGAGCATCACCTTTCAAACTTCTCATAAAGAGCTTCATGCGAATATTTTCATCTTTTCCGACTCCGACCCGCTTATCGTAGTATGTCCTCAAATGGGCTCTAGGATCCTCTGAGCCATCAAACATCTCGAACTTGGGAGGTTTGTACCCCTCCGGAAGTTCGACGTCTGGCTGAATGCAATGGTCCTCATAATTCAGTCCATCAATACCTTTGTTTCCTTCAACACCCTAGACTCGGCTAGTCTTGAGTTCTGCGGCCAGGTTCTTGATGAGAGAGTCTTTGTCGTCAGACTCCGGTGTGCTTGAGATAGGTTGAGTGTATTGTGGTATGGTGTCCACATAGATAGGGGTATGGTGGGGATGATCATTTGTGTTTAGTGGTTCGGGAATGAGTAGCGGGGTGTTGTTTGAAGTGTGACATATGTTGCAGTTCTGATGGGGAGCGGGTTGTTTCTGTGGTTTCGGGATGTTCTGTGGAGGTATAGGATTTTGAGCATTGGGAAAATTGACATCCGGGGTAGTGAGGGAAAATGACAAATTTGCCAAGTTCCGAACTTGGTCTAGTTCTTCTTGGAATTTCAGTAACTTATGTTCGAGCTGGGTGGCACTTTCTTTGGAACCCTGAATACCCTGAGGAACCTCTACCCTTTCAACTGATTTCTCCTTCCTGATGTTGCTCAAGTCTTCCATTTTTGCTTTGCTCTTGTTTCTGATAGGACTCGGATGAGGAGGAGGTGGAGGGCCCTTAGATCTTGTGGAGTAGGATGATGATGCAAGAGTGCACGAACTAACCTTTTGGGGAGGGGAATAAAACAAAAGTAAAAACAAATAGGTAACAAGTTAGTGAGGCTTATGAGAAAACATGTTGCAATATTTAAACACATAGTGTAAGAATATAAATTGTGTCCTAAATTGGGTGCCTCGTTGTGCCCGAGGTAGGCCTAGCGACAAGTTGATCTGGAGAACTTATAATGCTAAATGCCTCATTTTATTGATAAAAATAAGACGAATCCCAAAACGACACTAAAATTGCGGAAAGTAAAATGTGTTGGCCCAAGTTTAGTTGATGTTTTGAAGAATGACAAATGAACTCATGCAGGACCAGGTCCATCTTATGAGACATAGTAGTTATAGCCCATGCACATGAGATGCACGTGAAGAAGATAATCCTTTGGGATCAAGCAACAATATCTTCTGAATATCTTATGAACTGATCGAAAAGATTACATATGGGATAAGGGGAAGAAGTCTCCTTATGAGAAGAGAACACATCCGGATAAGGGTTGGAGTTTGGATTGTACTAGGACTCAAATTCAATGAAGGATCAGAAATTGAGTCACAATCAAACTCTGATTACTAACCTAATAAATAACTGAATTGTTCTCTTTTACAGGTATGCACATATACGCAGACGTTAAGCTAAATTGAGAGCAAAAGAGCAACGCAATTTTGCAAGCAATTTATGTGAGATTAAGTGTGCACTCCTACAGCTACTTGAACAAGATAGAAGAACCAATTCCATTGTGTCTTCCTTTATTTCAAGTTCAGTTGTAGTAGGTTTTTCATATTGTACCTTTCAGCTTTCATAGAAGCAATTGTATTAGGTGCTTTGAGTATTCAAGTTAGAGTTAACTTGAAAGTGTCGCAGCAGTTGAGGCTGTGTGCCACACTGGGATTAGAGTTTAATCCTTAGGTTTACAAGAGTTTGTAAATGCTGTTTTTGGCTCAGTGATTTTAGTAGAAGTTTGGAAAAATCCTACTGAGTAGTAGGTGGTGGTTTTTTCACCTTTTGAGCCAGGTGTTTTCCACGTAAAAATCTCTGTGTTCTTTATTTTATGCACTCTTAATTCCACAAACAGTTATAGTAAGTACATCTAGAAGAACCAGGTTCTTCTAGTGCGAAAATTAGGTACCACACAAATCACCCCCCCCCCCTCTTGTGTGGTATTGACGTTTATAACATCAATTGGTATCAGATCCAGGTTATCCTTGAAGAGGCTAACACCTTAGGAGAAGATCAACAATGAGTGCACCACCTGGGAACTGGGAAGGGCAATCCACTGTCAGGCGTCCACTTTTCAATGGTCTGTACTATTGTTGGTGGAAGAACAGAATGAGAAATCACATTATAGGGGAAGATTATGAACTTTGGGACATAGTCACTGATGGTCCCCTAGCAACCACTAAGAAGAATACTGAAGGAATTGATGTGCCAAGAACAAGGGCTGATTGTACTGCTGAGGACCTAAGGAAATGGGAGAAAAATTCTAAGGCCAAGAAGTGGCTTGTATGTGGACTAGGACCAGACGAGTACAGCAGGATCCAAAGTCGTACAACTTCTAAGGAAATATGGGACACTCTACAAGTGGCTCATGAAGGAACACCTCAAGTGAAAAGATTAAGAGGAACACTTCTGTATTCTCAATATGAGAACTTCACTATGAAGGAAGGAGAAACTATCCAGGAGATGTATACTAGATTCACCACTTTGACAAATGAACTTGAATCTCTTGGAAGGACTATCCTTGAAGAAGACAAGGTTGAGAAGATTCTGACAAGAGTCTTGCCGGTCACATGGGAAAGCAAGATCACTACCATTCGGGAATCCAAGGACATTGCTACCCTCAAACTGGATGAACTAATTGGAAATTTAACTGCCTATGAAATGAGGACAAACCATGAAGATGGACACCCCCAAAAAGGAGAGAAGCTTAGCTCTCAGAATTGTTGAAGGTCCAGATTTGGAAGATGATGAAATGGCTATGATCACCAGGGATTTCAAGAAGTAGCTGATGAGAGGAAAGGGTTCTTCAAGAGGTACAAACTTCAACAAATCAAGAGCTCCAGAGAAACAGACCAATGAGTGATGCTACAAGTGTGGCAAGACTGACCACATGATCAAAAACTGCCCTCAATGGGAAATTGAGTGGAAGAAAGAAAGAGCTGAACGAAGGAGCAGGAAGAAGGAACAGGTTCAACCAAAGAGAAACAAAGGATCAACCAAAGCCATGGTTGTTGCTTGGGGAGAAACTTTAGATGAAGACTCAGAAGATGAAGCTGAGGAGGAGCAAGCACTAATGGCCATTGGAGAATCAGAGGATGAACAAGAGGTAAGTATTCTTCATCTCAAAGACAAGATTAAATTCTTGTCTAAAGAAAGGATGGCTGAGCTATTAACAGACTTCATTTTATGAGTCTGAGATAATTAATAATGAGAAGGAAGTTTTGTCTAGGGAATGTGTGATTCTAAAAGCAAAATGTAAAAATCTAGAGTCTAGGGCAAATGAGAGTGATAACAAAAATACTGAGTTGAAGAACCAGGTTCTTGAACTTGACAACAGTGTCCTAGAACTTAAGTCTGAAAATCTAAAATTGAAATTAGGAACAGGAAAGAAGTTAGCTGATCACACATGTCTCACTCTAGAAGAAAACTTGGGAATAATGAAAGATGAATTATACAGGAAAGATGATTTCATCAAAGTCTTAAAAGAAGATCTAGGAAAGGTAAAACATGAACTAGACAGAACTTGTAAGTGGAACAAAGCCTCTGATGCTCTTTATTGGTTGCAAGAGCATCAAAGCAATAACAAAAGAGGACTTGGCTATGGGACTCAAGCTCCTAAATGGGATCCAAAAAGCAAGTACCTCACTCTTCCTGAAAATAAAATCTGCACACACTGTGGTAAGACTGGCCATTACAAATATGAATGTAATGCAAAAGAAATGGCCAGTCAAAAGAACAAAGTTTTTGTTAAAGAAAAGAATAAGTTGCCAAGATGGGCAAGAAGGAATTTAATTCATCCTTTTGCTTATAGAAAGGGACCCAAACTAGTTCGGGTTCCTAAGTCTAACCCCTGATTTCCTTTTGCAGGTCCAAATGAAAGGGAGGAGCCAAATATGGTACATGGATAGTGGCTGCTCAAAACATATGACTGGGGACAAGGACCAGTTCCTTTCACTTGAGGACTTAAAAGGAGGTAATGTCTCCTTTGGTAATGGAAAAAAAGGTGAGATCATTGGGGTTGGAAAGGTAGGAAAGACTGATTCTCATTCCATAGAGAATGTCTACCTGATAGATGGCTTGAAATACAGTTTAATAAGTGTGTCACAATTGTGTGACAGAGGTAACCTTGTGGCTTTTACCTCCACCAAATGCTTTGTGATTAACCTTACCACTGACAAGATTGTTTTGCAGGGAAAAAGAGTTAACAATATTTACATTGTAGATTTGTCAACTCTTTCAGAAAATGAACTCACTTGCTTAAGTGTGTTAGTTAATGATCCCCTCCTATGGCACAAAAGACTTGGTCATGCCAGTCTAAATCAGCTAAACAAATTAGTCTCCAAGGACTTGGTGGTAGGTTTACCTAATATCAAGTTCAAGGAAGACAAAATTTGTGAGGAATGTGCAAGGGGGAAGCAGGTAAGGTCATCCTTTAAATCCAAGAAAATGGTAAGTACGTCCAAGACGTTGGAACAAGTTCATATGGATCTATGTGGTCCAATGAGAACCATGAGCAGAGGTGGAAAGAAGTATGTAATGGTGCTAGTTGATGACTATTCTAGATTCACCTGGGTTCTATTTCTAACTTCCAAAGATGAAGCATATGATATGTTTTCTGCATTTGTTAGGAAGACTCAGAAACAATTAGGAAATCATCTTGCATCCATTAGGTCTGATCATGGAACAGAGTTTGAAAACTCTAAGTTTGCTGAATTTTGTGATGAAAATCGCGTAGATCACAATTTCTCTGCCCCCAGGTCTCCACAACAAAATGGAGTAGTTGAAAGGAAAAATAGAACTCTTGAGGATATGGCTAGAACAATGTTACTATCTAGCAAATTGCCTCACAGCTTCTGGGCAGAGGCTGTAAACACTGCATGTTACATCATAAATAGATGCATGACCAGACCTCTAGTAGAGAAGACTCCCTATGAGTTACATAAAGGGAGGAAACCAAACATATCCCATCTTAGGGCTTTTGGTTGCAAGTGCTATGTGCACAATAATGGAAAAGACTCCCTAGGAAAGCTTGACCCCAGAAGTGATGAGGGAGTATTCTTGGGATATTCTTCACATAGCAAAGCTTATAAAGTTTTTAATAAAAGAACTCTATGTGTAGAAGAAAGTGTGCATGTAGTATTTGATGAAACTAACATTCTTTCTGAGAGGCAGGAACATGAAGATGAAGCCATTGGACTGGTCAAAGACTTGGCTGAAGCATCAGCTCAAGTCAAAGTGACACCTGCAGAAGGAACAGGTAATGGACCAGGTTCTTCCCTACAGGGCAACCTGACAGGGGGAAGAAATCAAAGAGGAATTGAAATAAACTCCTTAAAGGAACCTGTTCCTCACCAAATTGCTGAAACATCCAGCAGAAGCTAGTTGGTTGTAAAACCTCACAAGTATCAAAGTTCTCATCCCATGGAGAACATTATCACTGATCCAACATCTGGAGTCAAAACCAGATCACAATTACAGAATCTGTGTGCTTTTGATGCTTTTCTATCTATCATTGAACCTAAAAATATAGTTGAGGCTTTGCAGGATGCAGATTGGGTGAATGCAATGCAGGATGAGCTAAACCAGTTTGAAAGAAGTCAAGTTTGGCACCTAGTTCCAAGACCCAAGGATAGATCTGTCATTGGCACCAAATGGGTCTTTAAGAACAAACTTGATGAAGATGGAACTGTCACAAGGAACAAGGCAAGGTTGGTAGTCCAAGGTTACAGCCAAGAGGAAGGAATAGACTATGATGAGACATTTGCTCCATTTGCAAGACTAGAGGCAATCAGGCTTCTCATTGCCTTTGCAGCACATATGGAATTCACTCTCCATCAGATGGATGTCAAAAGTGCTTTCCTAAATGGCTACCTCAAGGAAGAAGTGTTTGTGAAACAACCTCCAGGATTTGAAAGCAAGGAATGTCCTGAACATGTGTACAAGCTGGACAAGGCTCTATATGGGCTCAAACAGGCCCCAAGAGCTTGGTATGAACGACTATCAAAATTCCTACTGGAGCATGGGTATAAAAGAGGTAAAATTGACAGCACTTTGTTTCTAAGGGAAAAAGGTAAAGACCTCTTTGTTGTGCAAATATATGTTGATGACATAATATTTGGGGCCACTACTGAGAGGTTGAGTAAGGACTTTGCAAAATTAATGGGAAGTGAGTTTGAAATGAGTATGATGGGTGAACTAAACTTCTTCCTGGGCTTGCATATCAAACAAAGCCCCAATGGGACCATGATCCATCAGCAGAAGTATACAAAAGAAGTAATCAAAAAGATTAAAATGGAAGACTCCAAAGAAATAGATACACCTATTGCAACTGCCACTAAATTAGATGTTGATGAACCTAGTTCATCAGTTGATCAAAAGTTGTATAGGGGTATGATTGGTTCACTCTTGTATCTTACTGCAAGCAGACCTGACATTGTTTTCAGTGTAGGGCTTTGTGCTCGTTTCCAGGCAAATCCAAAGGAGTCACACTTGACTGCTGTCAAGAGGATATTGAGATATCTGAAAGGCACCACTGATCTGTGTCTTTAGTATCCCAAAGGCAGTAATTTTTATCTGGTAGGATATGCTGATGCTGATTATGCAGGTTTCTTAGTGGACAGGAAAAGCACTTCAGGTATGGCACATTTCCTGGGGTCATGTCTTGTGTCATGGGCTACCAAAAAGCAAAATTCAGTAGCCCTATCTACTGCTGAAGCTGAATATGTTGTTGCTGCTTCTTGTTGTGCTCAATTGCTATGGATCAAACAACAGCTGGTAGATTTTGGAATTGAAGTGGGATGTATTCCAATATTTTGTGATAACACTAGTTCTATAAGTATGACAAAGAACCCTGTTCATCATAAAAGGACCAAGCACATAGATGTTAGACACCACTTCTTAACAGATAACTATGAGAAAGGGTTAATCTCAATAGAATTCTATGCTACTGACAAACAAATAGCCGATAACTTCACTAAAGCACTGAGTAGAGAAAACTTTGAAAGGAACAGGTTGGAATTAGGGATGATTAAGATCACCTAAAAGTTCCAGTTCAGAATGCACAATGAAAAGAAAAACATTTTGGTTAGGAGTTCTTAATATCATGTAAATATGTAGACTAATTCTTACTCAGTTTCATACTTTAGTTAGTATACTCCAGTGACTTGTGTTTATATGACTCACTGATCTCTTACAAAGTTTTTCTATTTTGACATTTGAGGCATGATCAAGAGAGATTTTACTTGAAGAACCTGGTTCATCAGTATATGCTCATGATAAAGTTCAAGTATGTTTCTATACTTTGCACAATTAGAAAGATAAATTTTCCAATCGTGAGTAGAAGTCCTAATTACACCAAACCTCCAGAAATTCTATCCGTTGAGCATTGAAGCAGTTACATTACCCTAGGAGTCTAATTAAAACGGGACTTTTTCTTAAAAACCAGTGTCGCCCATTAATCACCAAGAGACCGGAATTCTAATGTGATTAGACCTCAAATTGACTCTGAAAAGCCTGTCGTTACTGCACTTAATCATGACAAAACCTCAAGACAACCCAGAAATTCGCAAAATTCCCAGAAATTCTCTACCATGACAAACCCTCAAGACAACCCAGGTACTCCCCCGCTAGTATCTCCTAATACTTCATCCTCTACACCTCCTGTTGAAGCCCCAAAACCTAGGTTTCGTCGCCAAAAAATGTTGGCCAAGAAAACTGTAGCTTCTGGCTCTTTGAGAAAAGCCTTAAACGAAAGATTGAAAGCGAGTCAAAGAGGAGAAAGCTCTAAAAAGGAATCATCTGACTCAAGCTCCGATTCTGAAGCTTTTGTCCCTGCAAGTGATGGAGGAGAACGTGGGTCTTCTGAATCAAACAAGAATCAAGAAAACCCCAAAGAGGTAAATACATGCTATGTTTTGTCTGATGTAGTGGAGAAAGTAGATGATAGGTTTATGTTGGTGGGATCTATGAGAGATGTAAGTGAGGGAGAATTGAAGAGGAAAGGAAAGAAAAATAAAGGTAAAATTCTTGCAATTTGTGGAGGAGATGAGGAGAGTGGCAACAAGCCAGGGGGAGTAAATCTGGGGAGGCTGCTGAAGGTCTTGTGCACCTGAGAGAACAACAAGATGCACCTAGTCCATATGTGGAAGAAACCTTGGCTGACATTCTGAAGAAAGTTGGAGCAAGCTATGATCCCAAGAAGCGCAAAGCTTCTTCTCAAAAGGCTCCAACTGCCTCTAAGCCAACAAAGAAGAGCAAGGTGTCATCTCCTAAGTCTACTGTCCCTTCAGCACCAAAGGTGAGAGCTACTAGAAGCCGGGTAAGGCAAAGTGAGGCTGAATTGCAGAAAGCCCTAGAGGCAAGCAAGAAAAAGAAGAAGGAAAAAGCAAAAGAACTAGGTCTGCAGTGAAGGGAAAACAAGTAAAAATTACTGAAGAAGAAGAAGAAGAGGAGGAGTCTGAAAAGGAACAAGATCGATTTGCCATCTTTGGCAGGAGAAAGATTCTGAAGGAGAGTTTGCTGAAAGACCTGGAGGAGCCAGGCATGATTAGGTTGGTGGATGCTCTAGCTGCACAAGGTTGGAAGGACATGGTTCTTCAACTGGATGGAAGGCTGGCAAGAAAGGAGCTGATCGAGTTCATGGCAAATGCCACTATGAAAAATGGGGTAGTCACCAGTGTGGTTAGGGGAGTGAAGGTGCCATTTGATGCACCTAAATTGGGGACAATTCTGAACACACCATGTGAGGGCTATGATGACTACACTAGGCAGAGATGGCCTTGTCTAGATGATCTTCCTAGTTCTCTCCAAATCACCAGGAACTTTTGTGACACTGAGTCTGCTGAAGATGTGCCAGAGGCAAGATTTGTACAGAAGAGTGAGATGAAGCCTGAGCACAAGGTGCTATTTGAATTTGTGAACAAGTGTCTGCTGCCCAGACAGGAGAGGAGGCATACTGCTAACTACATGGACTTGGTTCTTCTGGAATGCCTTGTGAGAGGAAAACAAATTAACTGGCCTGCCTTCATTGTCAAGCTGCTGGACAGGGTTATAAATGGCTCCAAGGCTCATGCTACTCCTTATGGGTTCATACTGACGACTGTGCTGGATAGGTTGAATGTTCCCTTGAAGAAATGGGAGATGGCCTCCAGCAAGGACCATTTTGGTGTCAAAACCCTGCAGGCTTGTGACTATCTCCTCAATGTAGCCCCCAGTTGAACCTGGTTCATCTTTGAAGACTCCAGTGAACAGCAAGGTTAGGGCTTTGGTTCAAGAGTGTGGGACAAAGGATGCTGAGATTGCTAGGCTCAAGGCTCGAGTTGCTGAACTTGAAAATGAGAGGAATAGCCTGAAAGATGAGCTAGCAAAAGAAAAGGAAAAGGGTGAAGGGATGCTTCAAACAATGCTCAATCTTCTCCAATCCCAACCCTCTAGTTCCTCCAAGCCTTAGGTCCTCTAGCACTGTCCTTGAACCAGTCTAGTAACCCCCTCAGTGACCCAGATTAGGGATTTTTTCTTTGCTTGTTTTTTTGCTCATTGTTGGATGTTTTTATTTCTTTTTGTGGACTGGTTGTAGAAGCATTTACTATCAATGACTATCTGCTTTTCTCTTGCTTTGTGATGATTTTGTTCTCAATAGTTGAGTTTTTGTCAAGTTTGATTATTTTTTCAGTAAACCATGCTTTCACCTGCAGTTGCCCCAGTGGCCATGAGTAACTATTACATTCTGGGATTCACATAATATGCAACTTTTCGTTGATTGCAAAAGGGGGAAGTGATATTGTGCTTTACTTTATATTCTGAAAAGTGATATTTATAACCTGATTAAATCTGGTCCTTAATGATGAGTTAAAATTTCTTAAGTAAAATTGTTGATAATTAGCTGAGTTCCACAGGTTTTCTGATCAGTAAAAGCACATAGTTTGTCATCCTCAAAAAGGGGGAATTTGTTGGCCCAAGTTCAGTTGAAGTTTTGAAGAATGACAAATGAACTCATGAAGGACCAGGTCCATCTTATGAGACACAGTAGTTATAGCCCATGCACATGAGATGCACGTGAAAAAGATAAGCCTTTGGGATCAAGCAGCAATATCTTCTGAATATCTTATGAACTGATCGAAAAGATTGCATATGGGATAAGGAGAAGAAGTCTCCTTATGAGAAGAGAACACATCCGGATAAGGGTTGGAGTTTGGATTGTTCTAGGACTCAAATTCAATGAAGGATCAGAAATTGAGTCACAATCAAACTCTGATTACTAACCTAATAAATAACTAAATTGTTCTCTTTTACAGGTATGCACATATACGCTGAAGTTAAGCTAAATTGAGAGCAAAAGAGCAAGGCAATTTTGCAAGCAATTTATGTGAGATTAAGCGTGCACTCCTACAGCTACTTGAACAATATAGAAGAACCAATTCCATTGTGTCTTCCTTTATTTCTAGTTCAATTGTAGTAGGTTTTTCATATTGTACCTTTCAGCTTTCATAGAAGCAATTGTATTAGGTACTTTGAGTATTCAAGTTAGAGTTAACTTGAAAGTGTCGCAGCAGTTGAGGCTGTGTGCCACACTGGGATTAGAGTTTAATCCTTAGGTTTACAAGAGTTGTAAATGTTGTTTTTCGCTCAGTGATTTTAGTGGAAGTTTGGAAAAATCCTATTGAGTAGTAGGTCGTGGTTTTTTCACCTTTTGAGCCAGGTGTTTTCCACGTAAAAATCTCTGTGTTCTTTATTTTATGCACTCTTAATTCCGCAAACAGTTATAGTAAGTACATCTAGAAGAACCAGGTTCTTCTAGTGCGAAAATTAGGTACCACACAAATCACCCCCCCTCTTGTGTGGTATTGACGTTTATAACATCAAAATGTCACTAATGGCCATTGGCCTTATTACATTTAAAGCAAAGGAAAGACTCCTAACTACTTGGTCCTAGAAGGACCTTCTTCAGATCGAATGCTCTCGTTGATCAAATCCTCCAGCTCGCGCAGATTTTCCAGTAAAAATGCCTTCGCCAGGCGTTCTCCTTCGCCTTCCTCAGCATTTTGACAGTTGGTAACTCTTTTTCTCACTTTCCCTTCTAACTCCAGCAGACTATATTCCAGATATTCCAGCTTCTCACTAGCCCTGGTGACTCTCTCTTTCCATTCGTTTATTTGGTTACTTGATGGGAGGTTCCTCCACCAGGTCAGCAAGAGTGAGGGTATGTTGACCATACCGAAGTCAGGAACATTGTCATTCATTTCCTGCAAAACAAAAGGGTTAGACCCTTACCCCCGCCGGACTCGACTATTTGAATATCAATAATTGGCATAAGCAGCATTTAGTTCTCCAAATAAATGCACAGACGTGGTAATGTCCGTTTGGGTTCCAAGGAAACCCAGTGGACTTTGGACAAGGCTATTTTAAAGAGTCATTATGTGGACAGCATAACTGACTCGACTAGGTTTGACAGTGATGCATGCACAATTTAAACAGAGTAAGGTTTCTATGGGGCGTTAGACTGGTACCCTTGAGCGGACAACTCAAGAGGGAAAGGAAGGGAACCGTCGACTGCACCGCTGATCGACTGGTTTTACCGTAAATTTGCCTTTGCAAATTTAGGGGCGTGATAATATCGGAAGAGCACAACAACTCATTACAAGTGTTGCTATGGTATTTGTTTGGCACGAGTGGAATATGATGTTGAAGATGCAATTACAAGAATGAAACAAATTGTCATGTATTTTCACGTTCATAATGATTACAATAATTGTAGTAAAAACTACAACGGCATTGAAGGAAAGCAGTAGATGAAAGCATTAAAGAAAAAGAAACAAAAAAAACCAAGTCAGTTTCGAATAAGGACATTAAATAAAGCAATAAAAAGCAATAAAGCCACAAATAACATGAAGTGGTAAAAGACTAAAGACATCCCCAGCAGAGTCGCCATGCTGTCGACGCCCCCTTTTTTCTCACGAAATCGGGTTTACGACATTTGGGCGGACAACTCTATTCCCTTTTGGGATTTGGGTTTTTGGATTTGAAGAGTCGCCACCTAATGATTAAGTGCATTAGGACACTAAGAGTTTATGAGTTGGAAAACCAGAAGTCGGGTAAGGCCTAGAAATTATCTCTCGGGGAAGGTGTTAGGCACCCCTCAAGATCCACTAGTGTGGTTCCCGGCCATGTCATATTGTGACTTTAAATGCAAACAACAAGTAGGCAAACAAATACAAAGGGGTTTTCACATAATAGTTGCAAGAGATTAAGGAAGTTAAAGAAACTGAATTTTGATAAAGGAAGCAGTTTTGAAATCTTGAATAAAGGAAGAAATATTCATATAGTTGTTGCAAGCAGTTTAAAAGCTGAAGTTTTGGCGAAAAAGTAGTTGAAATTCTAAAAATAAAGTGGACAAATGAGGGAAGGGGTCCTAGGTTTATACATAATATGGATCACTCCACACAACACTCGGTAACCATTTGTACACGTGGTGTTATCGCGTGGTCATCATATCCATATCTACCCGTTCCCACCCCGTTAAGGTATTAAACGCGGAATGGTCTCATTTTACCTATTGCATGCTATTACCGCCCCCATCTTATCAGTCCCAGAGGCACTTAGGACCACTAATCCTAAAGGGTAGGATATTAGGCTGATTGGTTTCAAAGGATAAAAATCTAAGGCGACATACAAAAAATATACTGCATGTTGGGGGAAGCATGTAGACATATAAAGGCTCATATATACCTCCTCAAACAAAACACATAAATAGCATGACTTAAACACAATTAAGGTCTCAAAAGATAGGATCAGTTAAAACTTGGTTTTGAAAACGAAGTAGTAGCAATAATAGCACGATTCTGGGCAGAGATGAGTAACCTAGTAAATAAAATCAGAAGCTCAATAAAAGTAAGTAGGTGCATCATTTCAAAATCGTTTTCAATAGAGTTTTGTTTAAGAAAAAGCTGAGTGAACTTTAGAAAATCAAAACAAGAATGGCAGAGTTAAAACTTAAAGAAGTTGGTTGGTTTTAGGCTAATAGAAGCACAATTGATCAGTTCTTATCGGACCTGAAGTTTGCCTAGGCGTCGTTACACATTGTCTGGTTATTTAGAGAATGAACACATATATTTTGATCTGATTTATAAAGGTATGCGTGATAAGACATTTGCAGAAAATGTTTCAAACCACTTAGCCATATTTTAACAAAGTTATTAGCTAAACGTGAGTTAACTACCGCAACTCAAATGAGTGAGAAGTCCTATGGGCAGGATATCTAATGCACAGAAGAGTCCCTAAAAAAACATGATTTGTAATATGCCAATGCAGTAATGACGAGTTATTTGGATTGTTGTTAGTTATTTGCTGGTTATTAACTAATCGTGGTTACAAGATGAGCGTAATGACAGGTTGAAAGTAAAGAATCTAAAGCAGGATCTCTAATGAATGATATGCATGTCCTATGCAAGTTGTCTATTGCGTAAATAAATAAAATCCTATAAGCATGTTTTCTACCCATTATTTATACTAAGCATGCATAACCCTCCCCCATATTCACTATTCAACCCCAATCGTTTGTTTACAAGTTATTACAAACCGTTATCATCTGAATTATAGTAAACAAGAACAAAAATAAGAAGTTACTCTACAGGGATCCTTCAATCAGGCCCAGTCTTCCAACCTCAACCCTTCAAGTTCACAGCCTTTGCCATAGTCTAGGTGCGGCAAAGCTCTGTAGGGCCCCATTGGATCCCTGGCCAATACCAGCACCTAGACATTTAAAAGAAAATGCAGGACATGTGCAGTGTGGAATACCAACCTTGTGTATCAAAGTTCAGTGAGCACTCAGAGGTACTCAAAGCAATGCTCACACGAAGGGGCAGAACCTATTCTCTAAGAGTAATGTGAAGTGCAGGAAGAGAAGTTTTCAAAAAAAAAGGGGGGGGGGGGTTGTTTTAAAAAAAAACAGCAGGGACAATAGTTTAATAGCATAAGATTGCATACAATGGTCATGGGAGAAAGGGAGCAAACAGATCACAATATTAAAGATGACTACACAGAATCAGAAGATTCAGGGGACAAAGGATGGGTCTGGCTTAAACATATGCCTTAGACAACAACAGGGGAACAATCATGACATGCAAACCAAGAAAGACATACAGAGTGCCAAGGATCAGGGGAACTGGGAAGTGATAAATTTAGGCAGGCTAATGTATAACAATAGGGCATAGGCATAGCAAGGAATAGACAAAGTCAGACTTAGCATGTAAATCAGAAGACATGGTGAAGTATTTAAAGCAAAGAATCAATTACACATTGAACAGGAGAAGCATAAGTAGAAGAAAATCACAAAGATAATGAACTGAAGCAAAAATAAACACATTGGTGTGAGACATGAAAATTAATTAGGACATACCAGTAAAATAGCAAAAGCAGGATGCAAAGACAAGGCAGTAACACTATCTTAGCCTTTGCTTTCAGCCGGCTAATAATAAGCAGGAGCAGAGAATAGCAATAGAACAAAGAGCAAGAGAGAATGCAGATTTTTAAAGTGTTCAGTGTGTGTAAGCCAGGAAGACTTGTCGTGTATTTATAATTGAAAGTAGGGGGTAAAATAAGGTAAAAATCACAGAGAACTGTTAATTGAAGAACTCGGGATCAATTAATTAAAGAATCAAGGAAGTACTCCCATTAATTGAGGGAATCAAAATCAAACGAAAAGATTCAGCATATAAGGCAAGTAGAAAAATCAGGGCAGGGTTAAATAAGGAATGAGTCAAGGTTCAGTATGCATATAGTAACCAACTAAGACAAAATTCAGGAAAATTACAATGAAGGAAAGGCTTAAAAGAACAGAGTACTATAACAAATAAGGTAGCAAAAAATCAATTAATTCAAACAGGCGAGTAGAATGCTAGGGTTTAAAAGAAAATTTTAAATATACCAATTAATCAAGGAAAATCAGAATAAATCATGTGAAGTCATGATATTGCCTTCTCAACATATAAATAGAGGTGAATGAACAAGAGTAACAAACAAAATTAGCCAGGAAGGAACAAGAGATGAACAAACACAACCATTTAGAGATAGTGAAAACAAGTTAAGATTCAGCAGG
Source organism: Nicotiana attenuata (assembly GCF_001879085.1). Classification (NCBI taxonomy): domain Eukaryota; kingdom Viridiplantae; phylum Streptophyta; class Magnoliopsida; order Solanales; family Solanaceae; genus Nicotiana; species Nicotiana attenuata. The sequence goes on along the minus strand of NW_017671359.1, from coordinate 203,546 downwards.
ACATATTCGAAGCATGAAACATTAACAAGAATCAAGCCAATACACTAGCAGACATAACCAAAGCGAGGAAAATCAGGCTAATACGCACAATCGAACAAAGAAACATGCCAACACATAGAGACAAGGCAAAGGAAATTAGGCTAACACATATAATCGAAGCATGCTAACACACATAATCAAACGAAGGAACCTTTTTCTAGAAATGAGGGTTTTTTAGCTGAGCCAAACTAGGAAACAGTAAGAGCATAGAAATCGGTCAGAATAAACAAAGAAAGGTTTAATCGTAAAGAAAATCAGTTGGAGCATCCAAGAAACCCTAATTTTCAAAGAAAGTAAAAAAAATGGTTCAAAGTAGAGGATTTTTTAGAATAAACTTGAGAATAAGCAGAACATAGAGGAAAACATGAAAATAGCATGAAATAACACTGTTTCTGAGAGATTCAGGAGAGAGTTAGGGTTTCAAAAAGGGGAAACCCTAATAGAAGTGGAGAGAACCTGTCGAAACTTCATAGATCGTGACATATAGGGTGTGATTTCGCCTGAAATCACACCGGAGAACTCACAAATAGCAGAACCAGGAATTCCAGGTTCAAATCACCATGGTCCATAAACCTTGAAGGTCCTAGAGGTGTTGAGCAGGACGATGAGAGGCCCATCGGAGCCTTGGGGTTGAAGGGAGGTGGCCGGAGATGGCCGGAAACAAACCAGGCGGAACTTTTAGGGATTGATTCGCATGGTGGGGGTTTCTGGGGCCTCAAAATAGAGGGAATCGGTGAGCTAGGGCTTCATGGCGGTTGATGGTCGAATGGGGTGAGATCGGAGGTGGCCGGAGAGGCGGTGGAGATCATCGGAGAAGAGAGAACCAGAAGGTTCTAGAGAGAAGGGAGAGGAAGAGACGAGATAGAGAGAGAGACAGTCTCGTGAAAATGAAGGGTCTGGGGGGGGGTAATTGAATTTAATTAAGGGAATTAAATCTGGGCCGTTGATCTCATTTGATCTACGGCTCAGATTAAAGAAAGATTGGACCGGGTTATTTTTTAGGGATTGGGTTGGGTTCGTTTAAATGGGGTATTGGGCCATTTAGAATCTGATAGGGGGTGTGGCCAATTTGGCTAGAATTGAAATAATAAGGGTTGTTTGTTAAATAGCCAACTTCCCCTTTTATTATTTTTTATATAATAAAAAATGATTTGAAAATAAATTAAAGGTACTGGACCAATTAATAACCTATAAATATTAATGTAAAAATACTAAAAGTGATTTTATAATTATAAAAGGCTGTTAATTGTAAAATAGGCGATAATTGCAATTATACGCAATTTAGTTTTAAAAATACCAAGCAAATTTATAAAAAAAATATGCAAAAATTACCCCAATTATATCTTAGTGTAAATATGAGAATGAAATAAATTATTCACCAAAAATGCTAGTTTGCGAATAATTATTGAATTTTTTAGTATTAAAATAGACAATAAATTGATTTAAAAATCTTTAAAAGTAAAAGAAAAATACCAAACTTTAGGGCACGCTAATATATGCGTGTACATGCTATTTTGAGGATATTTTGAGTATAAAAATATGTAGGAAAAAATTGGGTATCAACAACAAGTATACATGTTTTCGCTGTCTAGGGATCAGTTATTCTATACGGACACGGTTCGTTCGACCGTTTGGCCCGATACATCATTTTCCTATTGAAACCCTTTTTGCCAAATCTTGACTTCTCCGAGGAGGTGACCTCCCGAGGGGATGCCCCCAGTATTCGAGGTGTATTGAAGAGAAGCCTTGAATACTTGTTGAGTTTTCCTTAGGTAGCACATAGATGTTTCCTCGTTAAAAACCTTGCCGGCAAAACCCTTCTTGGGATAAAACCCGATCGAAGGAAAAGAGTGCAACGCATGCTTTGAAACCTAAGGTCTTCAACCTGGAGATCGCTTCGAGTGTTCCGATCGGATACATGCGCACAGGTTAGTGTAGAAATGTAAATAAAAAGGGGAGATGATTATACCTTAGTACTGATGGCGCTTCGAGCCTCGACATGCTTCAAGCGTTTGTTCCACGGACGCGGGTCCTTTGCTCGTTTAGTCAGGCGCAGATGAGAATGTATCTCGTGATCGCTACTTTACTATTTTCTTATCTTTTAGCTCCTTCGATGTTTTAGGCATAGGTGTCGGTGCCACATTGTGCACCGCGAACATTTCTCTTGCTGCATGTTGTTCTCTATAGACGGTTTTTATTCCGTCCTTTGTCGGAAGCTTCATCATTTGATGGAGGGTGGATGGTACTTCTCTCATGCAGTGTATCCATGGCCTTCCGAGCAAGGCGTTGTACCTCATGTCTCATTCGATGACATGAAACTTGACATTTTGGGTTGTGCCGGCCACGTTGACCGGGAGGGTAATTTCCCCTTTCCTTGTCCCGCTGGCCATAATGAATCCGTTGAGGACTCGAGAGGCGGGTAAGATCTGGTCAAGCAGTCCGAGCTGCTCCACCACCCTCGACCTGATAATGTTGGCCGAGCTACCTGGGTCCACAAGCACACACTTAATTTGAAATGAATTTACAAGAAAAGAAATTACCAATGCGTCATTATGAGGCTGAGACAGGGCCTCGATGTCCTTGTCGCTGAATGTGAGGGCCTCCTCGAGTATGTAACCTCGAGTTCGCTTTTCCTTGGTGATGGATATTTTTTTTTCTTTTGATAATAGGTTCCTGCGGGGTGTCAATTGCTCCAACGATCATGTGGATGACATGTTGCGGCTCATCTGTTTCATTTTTCCTGTTCGCTTCTCTTTCTCGGAACTAATTTTTGGCCCGGTCACTAAGGAACTCGCAGAGGTGCCCTTTGCTGAATATTGAGGCTACTTCTTCTCGAAGTTGTGTGCAGTCTTTTGTCCTATGACCGTGTGTACAGTGAAATTCGCACACTAAGTTATGGTTCCTTTACGATGGATCGGATTGTATAGGTCTTGACCATATAGTATCTCTGATTTTACAGATGGCAGACACAATGTCTGAAACGTCGACATTGAAGTTGTATTCAGGCAAGCGGGGTGCCTCCGTCGGTCCTGTGTGTCTGTCGATCTGGCTCTGCTTATGAGTCCCCGAGGATTCTGACCTCGATCTATCCTTCGGTCAGTTTAGGGTATATTACGCCACGTGACGTTTCTTCTATCTTTAGCCTAACAAACTGAAAGCATACCTAAATGACATCATCTGGATAAGCGGCCTTAAGCCTAATATATGAAACATATCAACGGGTCGGGCCTCCCCTTCTTGGGCGCCCTCTACTCGCCTAAATACCTTAATGCGACGCACCTGTCCAAAGTCTTTGACAATATCTCACAACGTGGTTAGTATGTCCATACTCAAAGCAACCTCGCTACTGACGTGGCTCTGGGAACTGTGCGGTACGAGTACTCTGAGACCCATGAACACCTGAATCACGGTGCGAAGCCTAAAGCGCAAACTGAGCTGGCTGACCCACGAAACCTCTACCATGTGGCACCCTGCCTCCGCAATAAGGACTAGCAGATCTCTGTGGTCCACGAGGCCTCCTCGCCACCCCGTACTCTCTCTCCTGATCTCGTCCGTCCTCTCGCTCCCGACCCACATGCCCTCTAACCAGCGAGCGATCCCTACCACCTGCTGAAACGAAACATCTATCTCCAACTCTCGGGTCATGCTGAGCTGAATATCATGCCTGAGTCCCTCAATGAATCTACGGACTCGCTCTCCAACTATAGCGATCAAGGCAGGTGCATGTCTTGCCAAATAACTAAATCTAACGGCATACTGTAATATTAACATAGTGCCCTGGTGCAGCTGATCAAACTGCACGTGCCACGCATCCCGAAGGGACTGATTTGCAAACTCTCTCGTAAACATCTCGGAAAATTGACCCCATGTAAGTGAAGCAGCATCGGCCGAGCTACCTAACTCATATACCTGCCACCACTGATAAGCTGCTCCCTGAAGCTGGTACGTAGTAAAAGCAACCCCACTCGCCTCAACAATACCCATAGTGCGGAGAAAGCGATGGCACTCCTCTATGAAACTTCGTGCGCTCTCTGAGGCCAAACCACTGAATGTAGGAGGGTCGTATTCCTTGAACCTTGTATATCAAAATTGCCCTCCCTCAGATGCTGCAGCCCTGAACATGGGCTGAACTGAACCACAAGCTGTGTCGCCATGACACCTGGTACCTGACCAACATTAACTCGTTGCTCTGGAGTGTGGGCCGCTGGAGTATGAGTCCCTCCCCCGGCCTATGAAGAAGCTGGTGCAACCGGAATCAACCCCGCCCGAGCCAATGTCCCAAACATGCTTAGGAACTATGCTATAGTCTCCAGAAGTCCGGGTGTATCAACAGGCGCCTCCGGTACCTGTCCCCCAACTGGAGCTACTGGCAACTCTCCAACTTCTGCTCAAGTAGGTGCTCTAGCTACGGCACATACTCTTCGTTGGCCTCTACCTCTGCCTCTGGCGACACTTGCTCTTGGAGCAGCGTCATCGATAACTACAAATCGTGTCCTCACCATCTGTGAGAGAATGGAACGAGAAAAGTTCAAACCCCGAGATCAATAAGCTCGCACGATATGCATGAATAAAGTGATATTGTCCTAATAGTTCTGTAGCCTCTCGAAGATAAGTACAGACGTCTTCGTACCGATTCACAAGACTCTACTAAACTCGCTTATGACTTGTAGCACCTACGAAACTAGAGCTCTGATACCAGCTTGTCACGACCCAATGTCCCCTCCGTTGGGTTTCCTGATGGAACCTAGTCTTAGGGACTAGGTAAGCCTAACATTTACTGAATATCAACCATAATAAAGAAGTCTAACAGTCCTAATATAGAAATCTTTATAGAATTTACATCCTCCCAAAACCGGCGGCACAAGTCATAAGCTCTACAGAGTTTCGCTACAACTTCTAAACACAATTGTATGGAAATAAGTACAACAATGTGAATACAAAATAGGAAGGTGATTCCAAAGCACGGCTACCTTGAGTCACCTCGGCAAGAATCCGCACAACTAATATCGAAAAATACTTGGATCTGTACAAAAAATGTACAGAAGTGTAGTATGAGCACACCACATCGGTGCCGAGTAAGTATCACAACTACCCTCGGTGGAGTAGTGACGAGGAACAGTCAAGACACCCACTGGTCTAACAAACAGAACAAGTATAAGAATCAAATTTACAAAACATGATTTCTATATAAAGACTACGCGGTATGACTAACAATATAGAAATTTCAATAAGGATGAAAACAACAAATAACAGTGGCAGATCATAATAAGAACACAGAAAAAGTGAAAATACAACCCAAACCTGAAATCACGAATACAGTAAAGACAAATCATAACACAGCAACTACGGTAGTTTTCACATTAGGCCTTAGCCAACAACTTCAATCAATTAGTCAGACCCTTCAAGTGGGGGAATTATTTTGAAATATACTTCCTCCAAACAAATATTTTCAAAAATAGTTCTTTCAGAATAAATACCTTTCGAATATAATCTTTTCAAATAAAAATCATTCAAAAATAAGTCGCTTGGTGACACCTCATCTCATAATCATACAATACGGGCCTCAATACCTTACCCTAACACTTGGCATCCTGTGCCCTCATCACACCTCATAATCATACTGAAAATTCACGTGCCAAATAGAGCCATTCTCAACTGGAAGGCGAATAAACAAAGGTGTGCATTTATACTCAACAATATCAATGAAACCTCTTATCTGGTAAGGGTGCTTAGCCACGTGTATGCTTGTGCAAGTGTCCTAACATAGTTCATACCAGCTAGTAAGCATAAGGAAAAGAACGGACATCACGTAGAATGTTTACACAGGGATAGGATCAAGGGAAAGCACAACTCAGAAAACAATGATAATTACAAGGGACTCCCATGATACCGTCCCGTAGTCCCAAACGTAAATGTGAAGAGGGATCTACTGGAATACTGTTCCGTAGTCCCAAAGTAAACATACAGAACAGGGGGATCTACGGGGATACCGTCCCGTAGTCCCAAACGTAAATGTGCAGGGGGATCTACCGAAATACCGTTCCGTAGTTCCAAAGTAAATATGCAGAACATGGGGATCTGCAAGAATACCTTCCCGTAGTCTCAAACGTAAATCTGCAGGGGGATCAACCAGAATACCGTTCCATAGTCCCAATGTAAATATGCAGAACAGGGGGATCTACAGGGATACCTTCCCGCAGTCCCAAAGTTAATATGCAGCGTAACTAACAGAAATAATAATTACAGCACGGCAGAAACCTCGTAAATCACTACAACAAGTGCAACAGCAAAAATGAAAATAATACAAAGTACGACGAGTAAATCAACTCAAGAACTTTAAATCATAACAAAACAATAGAACCAGTTCACAAGGAATAACCATAGTAAAGAATAACAGGCATAAAGGGAACAGTTCAACAAGGGAAAAGTAATATGTAGCAACGATCCCACAATATACAAGTGAACAATAAGGAAGTCAACACGAGTCCAATAGTCCTAAATAAAGGCAAGTCAACTAAGATATAGGTTATCTAAACGTCATTTTAAGGTTGACCCATTTGCGAAAGATATTCAACAATTAAAATAATGGTAGGCACCAGAAAATAATCATAACTCCAATTAAGAATAAACAATTATAGGATGAGATAGCAATAATTTCAAAGAAAGATACGCAATTGTAAAAAGATAGCATGACGATAGAAGAGACAAAATCTTCAGTTAAGTCAAATAAGTGTCAAATAGGCAATAAGAGTGAATCCTAAGGCATTTAATTGTAATTGAAGCATCTAGAAGTTAAACCAGCAAATAGGAACTCAAACGTATCACAAACAATTTCATACACATCGAGTATAAGGACCTAAGAAGCCTAAGGCCAACTTTCCATAAATAAGTCCAAGCACGCACTCGTCACCTCGCGTACACAGACTACAATTAACATAGGAGACTCAAATCCTAAGGAGAAGTCCCCCACACAAGGTTAGACAAGATACTTACCTCAAACCAAGCTCAAATCAATCCGAAATCACGCTCTTCCTACGATTATCCAACTCCAAGTGGTCCAAATCTAATCAAATCAATTACGTAACGTAAATATAGCTACAAGCAACTAATTTAAGTAATGAATTTAAAGCTAAGGCAAGAAAATTGGAGAACGCCCAAAAATCCTCCCGGGGCCCACGACTCGGAATCGGGTAAAAGTCAAAAATTACGAACAACCATTCACTCACGAGTCCAACCATACTAGTATCACTAAAATCTGGCTTCGAATCGACATTCGAATCCCAAAAATTCATTTTATGACGTTTCTACAATTTTCCCCAAATTTCCAACCCAATATACTAATGAAATGGTGAAATCATTGATATATTCATGTATATTAACCAAATCCGAGTTAGAATCACTTACCCCGATGAATTTCTTGAAAAACCCACGAAAAATCGCCACAAACCGAGCTCCATAGGTCGAAAATGTGAAATAATGCCCTAAACCTCGTTTATATTGTGCACCCTGACATATCCACTACACGGTCCGCAAAATTCCAAGCGCAACCGCGCCTCCCAGCTCCTGCGGTTGCGAAAAAATAGTGCAGCCGCACTTTTGGTGGCTGCACTTCCAGGCTTTAGTATTTTTGCCATAACATTCTCCACGGATGTCCAAATGATGACGTCTTTCCCTTATTAGAAACTAGACACGAGGGGCTACAATTTTTGTTTCTGAATAATCTCAATATTCCTTGTAGAGCAAAAGATATAGGCTTCTAAAATCGGACCAGCGAATCTGTAGAACTTCCCTAGAGCGCGGCCGCGACCAAAATTATACGGTCCGCGCCCCCCCTTCTGCGGTCCATGAAATTTTGCCAAGGTCCGCATTTTCAAGGCACAAGAACAATATCTGAGTTCCAGAAATGCCCGGACTCGCTCAAAACTCACCCGAAACACACCCGAGGCATCCGGAACCTCAACCGAAGGCACCAACAAGTTATATATCAATATACGAACTTGGTCGAACCCTCGGAACTCTCAAAATAATATTAAAATACCAAATTAACTTCAGATTCAAGCCTAAGAACTTTTAAACTTCCAAGTTCCGCAAACGACGCCGAAACCTACCAAACCTTGTCCGGATAACCTCAAATTTTGCACACACATCACAAATGACACTATGAACCTACTCCAACTATTGGAAATTCCATTCCAACTACGATATCAAATTTTCCACTGCCGACCGAAAATCACCAAACTTCAAATTTTGCCAATTAAAGCCTAATTCTACCACGAATCTCCAATTTACATCCCGGACACGCTTCTAAGTTCAAATTCACCATACAAAGCTGTTGAGATCATCCGAAACCCATTTCGGAGCCGTTTACTCAAAAGTCCAATTCCGGTCAAATTCTCACCTCTTAAGCTTCCAAAATTAGAATCATTCTTCCAATTCGACTCTAAACTCAACCAGTAACTGAATTCAACCATTTTCGCTTTGGTGGTTTCACTCGCCATGTTGAAGTTGTTGAGTACTCGAGCTGTAGGCACAACTTGATCTGGAATCATGTGAACTGTCGGTGTAGAATCCATCTATTATGGCTCTATTATTTGAGTACCTCAATCTAATATGACACTGTTTCTTTACCTTCCTGTAGGCATTTGATCTAATTGTGGGACGAAAATTTTGATATGTATGGATTCTTATATATTTACAGTTTTGATAGTGATTTTAATTGTTTATAAGATTTTTTTTGTAACTGTAGGTAACTTGCAGAGGAGTTGCAGATGGCCGTGACTTGGACCCATTGACCAATGAGGTGCATGATTGAAACCATATGAAACGTCTCAAGGTGTCTTTTAGTACTTAAACCACTGTTCATCTCTTAAGTTTTCGTCTATTACGTGAGGTTATTTTATTGTATCAGCAGCTTTCGATACTTCTCTGCCTCTCTCATATTGCATTCCTGAACTCGGCAATATATATATTTGAGCAATTTTTGGATAAAGCAACAGTTGCTGAAAACTATTATCCTCAAATCTTTTCATGTACTCAGTCTCCTTTTAATATACCACGTTGGTATCAGTCATGGCCAGCTTGCGCACCAAAGAGTTGTTGGGATGGATCATGAATTGTTCACATCATGTAATGAAGTTTACAACAGTTTTGATACATGTATTTGTAAGAAAATCTTGTGAGGGAAATCTATGCCTTCGGATTTGAGAATTCATTTGCTATTCAACATATGACTACTCTTCTCTGCAAAGTCTTGATGTTAACTAACATGCACAATTTCGAACTAAAAAGACAATTTTATGCTGACTTTATACTATATATGTTTCATTAGGAAAAGAAGGGAGAAAAGAGAAATAGTGGTCTTAACCAATCTCGAAAAGGAACATGAAGCCTCTCACAATATTGTATGTTTGTTTGGTTAGAAGAGGATTTTTTTTTATCAGTGTATCAAATGTGTTGCTTAGAAGAGGATTTTTTTTTCATCAGTGTATCAAATGTGTTAGCTTAATAGTTTGTTGCACCTGGCATTCAATTCCCAAATGCTGGGAAAAAACTACGCACAAGACTTTTTTAAAATTCGTTTACCAACATTTATCTTCCTTAATTTTTTTGGTCTCTTAGACTTAAAAGGAAACACAATAACTTAAAAAATGACCAGATTAGCAACTACACTCTACCTTTTTATTTTACGGAAGAGTTCCACTGTAAGTCTACAATCGACTTAACATCTTATTCCAGTTTCCAATAAAAATAATAATTAGATCTATATTAACAAACATAACATTCCATGATAAGTTTCTTTCTATAAAATGAGCATTTAACTTCACCTCTCAAATTAAAAAGAAGTGTTCTTCGAAAACTCTGTAATTATGAAATCTAAAGAAGTAGTGAATGCTTTATTTATTTATTTTGATATGATTTTTTGTTTGATTTTTCATATGTTTTCTTATGTTACATCTGGCATTATATAATTTTTTATTTTTTTGCCATTATAAAAATCTAAATTCTTTTGAATCAAATAAATATAAAATAAAGATATTTGACTGCGCCAATTAGCTAGTTATTTGACAGTTGAGGTATTATGTTGGACTCCATATGCTCGGATTATGTTATAGATATAAGTCCATATATAGACTGTTCCTATCTGAACAACATAAAATTTTGTAGCAGCAAGTGTTCCTTGGGTTCTATTAAATTTTAATATGATTTTTTGGTTTTGTATTTTCTAAAGTTAAATATGGCAATTGAATCAAAATGAGTATGGTTTTAATTTGATTTCTTTCATTTGTAGGTCATATAGACTTCATAATAGAACTTTATAAAATGGGATTCAAGTTTCTCGAGCTTGATAATTTTTCAAGATGGGTGCTTCAGTCATAAGGTTAATTAGTCCTAAAGAAACTTTTTGTATCATATATGAACAAAACTATATCTTTTAGTTTTTTACCATGAATCTTTTTTTGTCGCCAATAATTGTACTATTCAACTACAAAATTCAAGTCGTAGCCATTTAAAAATCATATTTTTCGTGACAAAAATTTTGTTGTGACTAAATTGTAGGTTAAACAGAGACAATTAAATAATTGTCACTAATTGTTTGCACTATTAGTGAAAAAAAACTAATGTTATAATAAATTAGAAAGTTTTGTAGCTAAAGTTTACCATGTTTAACTACAAATTTTATTTTGTCACTATTGTAATAACGCATTTTTTGTGACGAAATTTTTTCGTGTCCAAAGTTTTACCAATTTTAAGACAAATTATGATTTGTCACAAATTGGATACATCATTGGTGACAAAATAATATGTCACCAATTGTATAAAATTCGTGGCTAATGCTATTAAATAATGGCGCCAAGTTATTTTTTGGTGGGAAACTTTAGTGGACAAAACTTTTGCTACGAAATTTTATGTTTCGTCACTAAAAGTATGTGGATTATGTATCTAAACACGAAATATAATTTTCGTCACGAAAAGTGAATAATTAGTGACGAATTTTGTGTCGTGGCTAAAAGTTTTGTAGCTAAATATCACATTTATTGTAGTGGTATTTCCTGCAAGGGATTCGATCATGTAGGCATTGCCATAAAAAATATTTTATTTTTTTGGGGCAGTCTAGTTTCCAAATCCAGTCAAATTCTAAGTCAATATTTTTTGGTGTTTCTAGAAGAGTATAACATGACCTAGTAATGAACACCCCCTTATTTGTGAGGGACCAAATAGGTAAATCATTTGAGGGTCCCTTGAGACGAATTTTTATTTTTTTGATATTTGCTAGTAGTCCCGGAGGAAGAGGAAAGGATAGGCTATCCAAATTCAAATTGCAACCATCAAAGATATCTCTGATTTTTGTTAGAGTATCACTAATGGAGGGTGGGCCTATCACATTTTTTCTTAGGTTACCAAATTTGGGGCTCCAATTTGTCTCCCATATGTGAAAATTGGAGTGAAGGTGGGGCGGACCATATAATACCCTTAGAGGAAATTTCCCAACATTTGCAAATACTGTTCCAAACGAAGGAAGACCTATTCATTATGGGGCTAGTACAATAGTATGAGATGATAAGCTTGGCCCAAGGGATTGTGGCATTAGTGAGAAGTCTCCAACTTAGGCTAGCTAGAGTACACAGATTTTTATTAAGAGCATTATGGATACCTAAGCCACCATTAGATTTAGGTCCGCAAAGGGTAGACCAGTTGACTAGGTGGATTTTTCTTTTTTCCGTTGAGCTAGCCCATATATAGTCTCTTTGGACTTTGTCAATCTCTTTTAGGGTTTGCTTGGGAAGAAGGGTGTATTGCATGTAGTGGTTGGGAATGGAATTTAGGCACGATATTGCTAGGGTTGTTCTTCCAGCTAGATTAAAGAATTTTATTTTCCATGATGCAAGTTTGGTTCTCATCTTGTCGATTAGGAATTGATAGTCCCTAGGCTTTGGGCTATGGTTTAAGATAGGAAAACCAAGGTTGGTGCCATAATTAGTACTTTTTAAAATTCCTAACATAGTGGTAATATCCCTAATAAGAGGATGATTACAATTTTGGGAGAAGAGTATTTTTGATTTTGTAATATTGATACATTGACCTGATAGGGAACAAAATTGGTCAAGTCCATATTTAATGGCTTGACATGATTTATCATTTGCTTTAGCCATTAGGGTAAGATCGTCTGCAAATAATAAATGAGAGAATTTTGGACATCTATGTCCTAAGGATATGGGATCCAATTTTTAGTGTCCACTTGGTGCTCTATGTATCTAGTGAACATTTCTAGGCAGAGGATAAAGATATAGGGGGAAATGGGGTCCCCTTGTCTTATTCCCCTACTTGGCTCAAAATAATTTGTGACGGATCCGTTCACTAAAATTGCTATACTACTAGTTGAGATGCAGCTCAGTAACAATTTAGAAAATTTGGGTGGTAATTTAAAGTAGTCAAGAGTGTGGCGAACGAAAGACCATTCTAAATGATCAAAGGCCTTTTCTAGATCAATTTTTAGAATCATGCGGCCCTTCTTTCCTTTTAATTTATTAAATTTAGTGACTAGTTCCTGGATGATGATGGCATTATCAGACGCTCTTCTATTTTTCATGAAACTAGCCTGATATGCACTGATCAATTCATCTAGGAATGGTTTAAGACGGTTTGCAAGGATCTTAGTGATTAGTTTGTAGATAGTATTGCATAAACCAATAGGCCTGAAATTTTACTGTTGTTGGCATTATGGATTTTAGGAATGAGGCAGAGAAAGGTTTTGTTAATTTCAGGAGTGATTTCTTGGTTATTGAAAATGTCATGAAAAAGGTTACAAACTGATTGACCTATGTGATGCCAATACTTTTGGAAGAAAAAAGGTTGCAAACCATCCGGACCAGGAGATTTAAAGGGCTTGAACGAGAAAATAGCTCTTTTAATTTCAGAGTCCAGAAGGGGGCTATCTAGATTGCCTCGGTTGATTTTATTACAATTAAAATGATGATTTAGGGGGTTAGCCCAGCTAGATTATGAGTGAGAAGAGGTAAAAGTAGAGATAAAATAATTATGAACATGAGACATAATCTGACTATGATCATTAATCGAATTACCAGCATCATCTTTGAAGAAATTTATTTTGTTTCTTCTTTTCCTATTGGTGGTTGAGACATGGAAGAATTTTGTAGTTGTGTCTCCATCATTAAGCCACAAGTCTCTTGACCTTAGTTTCCAATAATCTTCCTCAATTTTTTAGAATATCATTGAATTCATTTTTAAGATCTTGTGACGACTCAAAGGGTCATCACCTGTATCCCTACTCACTCTGTATTTCTGAGGCCGTGATAACCTCACTTGGGGGTTGCCTCGAGTTTGTGTGCGCAGTCCGGGCGCGTAGCCGGAACGTTTAAATATGAATTTGTGAGAAAAATAATAAAATTTCGATGTTTTAATTGGTTAAGTTTGACTTCGGTCAACGTGTTGGGCAAACGGACCCGGACTCGTGATTCGACAGTCCCGGAGGGTCCGTAGGAAAATATGAGGCTTGGGCGTGTGCCCGAAATCAAATTCCGAGGTCCCGAGTCCGAGGAATGAATTTTTACGTGAAATTGTTTTCTGAAAATAATTAAAGAGTTGGAAAGTGTTATTTGTTTAGAAGACTGTGTTGTTGGGCTCGTATTTTGGTTCCGACGCCCGGCACAAGTCTTAAATATGAGTTAAGCAATTGCTATGAAGTTTGGTTAGATTTGGACGTCATTTGACGTGTTTTGAGCTAGAAGCAGTAAAATTTGATGTTTCATGGAAATTGGAAGGAAATCATGGGTCTTGAGGCCTAGTTCGATGTTGTTTTAGCGATTTGATCGCACGGATGAGTCCGTAGGATATTTTTGGAGTTATTTGCATGTTTGGTTTGGAGCCCCGAGGGCTCGGGTGAGTTTTGAGTGGGTCCCGGGAGGGTCTTAGACTTAAAAGTATCAGAAATTTGCAGGTCAAGGTGTTGCAGGCCCCCAGCGCGGCCGCGGTCATTTCCGCGCGGTCCGCGCTGAAAGCCGCGCGGCCGCGGTGCATTTCTGCGCGGTCCGCGTGGCTAGGTTCAGAGGGCCAGTGAATTCTAGGTCGACAAGCACGGCCGCGCACCAAATCAGTGCGGTCCGCGCTGGGAGATTCAGAGAGTGGGTCTTGGGTCCATTCAACCAGCGCGGCCGCGCACCAAATCAGTGCGGTCCGCACTGGGTAGGTTCAGAGAGTGGGTTCCCCACCCTTCCTCGGCGCGGCCGCGGGGCATTTTTGTGCGGTCAGCGCTGGGTCTCCAGTACAGCATATAAAGTCGGGATTTTCAGTCATTTTTCACTTTTTTCAAAACCCAAAATATAGGAGGCGATTTTCCAAACGATTCTACTTCTTCAAAACGATTGGTAAGTGATTTCTAACTGATTTTCTCTACTCCTTAACATCCTTAAACATAATTTCAACTTCAAACCAAGGATTTTAATGGGGAAATTTGGGAATTTAGGGTAGAACTAGGATTCCTAAATTTGGGGGTTTTTGACCTCAATTTGAGGTCCGATTCCAAAATAACTTACATATTTGACTTCATGGGGGAATGGGTAATCGGGTTGTGGTTCGAACCTCGGGTTTTGACCACGTGGGCCTAGGGGCGTTTTGGGAAATTTTGAGTAAAACTTTGGGAAATTCACTTTTCATGCATTCAAATTTATTAGATTAGCCTTTGTTGATACACTCAAGTAATTTGTGACTAGATTCGAGCGGTTTGGTGGTGAACTCGAAGGGTAAAGCTATACTAGAGGATTGAGTTGAGTTTGGAGCATTTGAGGTAAGTGTTTGATCTAACTTTGGCTTGAAGGAATAGGATTAGAGTGTATTATTTGCTAATTGCTAAATGATCAAGTACGGTGTATAGGCATGGTGACGAGTATCTATACACCGGTGTCTAGCATGACTGTGGGTCCTTGTATGTACTTATCCTGATATTGTTATGACTCTTCCATGTTAATTGATGAATTCTATGCAATGTGAAGAGTATGAGGACTAAATATGAATTGTAAATTCTTTGGAGCGTTGGCTCGAATGATAATAAGACTATTGAGTAAGAAATGAAAGAAAGAGAAAGTGATATGATTAATCCCTGGCCGGGATGGTTTGAGTATGTTGATTATCCCCCTTGCCGGGATGTGAAAGTGTTGTTGTTGCTCCCTTGCCGGGATTTAGCTGCTAATTGTGTAATTCCCTTGCCGGGACATTTCTTATTATTTGTTTACCCCCTCGCCCCTTTTGGTTGTGATACCGTTTGGGTGAGGAAGTGTGATAATGCACGAAGGGTCATTCCGTGCCATGTTTTGATTATATTTGCACGAAGGGTCATTCCGTGCCATGCTTGATTATATTTGCACGAAGGGTCATTCCGTGCCATGTTTTGATTATATTTGCATGGAGGGTCATTCCGTGCCATGCTTGATTATATTTGCACGAAGGGTCATTCCGTGCCATGCTTGATTATATTTGCACGGAGGGTCATTCCGTGCCATGCTTTAATTATTTATGCACGAAGGGACATTCCGTGCTCTGATTTGATTATAATTGCACGAAGGATCATTCCGTGCCATGATATGAGAGTTATGTGAGGGAAAGCACGAAGGTTGATGCCGTGCAACTGTTGATTTTCCTGCTCTCATTAACTATTGTTATTGCCTTGTTTCTTACTTAAATTGTCAATTTTATATCCGGATTGTACTCCCCCATAGTATGCTCCCCTCCCTCTTAACTGTTTAACTTCTGTATTCTTTCCTTGTATTGCATATATAAATACATTGAACTGCACAGGTTGATTTGGTAGTCCTGTCTAGCCTCGTCACTACTTCGCCGGGGTTAGGTCAGGCACTTACCAGCACATCGGGTCGGTTGTGCTGATGCTACACTTCTGTGCTCTTTTGCACAGATCACGGTACGGGAGCAGCTTTTGGACCACTGTGAGCAAGTGATTTTTGCCTCGCACGAATTACTCCTACAGATTTCTTAGGTTTAGGATTTTTTCTTTTAATTGTTTAATTTGTAGGAAATAATTGCACAATTTTCGTGTTTATTTGCATTTTTACTGTGTGCATTTTTATTCAACATAGTTCATAAAAAATACAAAAAATTCGCATTGCATTTGCATTTAGGATTTAATCTTATATATTTAGATTAATTAGTAATTAGGATTTCACAAAAAATATAAAAATCACAAAAATGAGTTATTTTTGCTTTGTTTAATTTTTAGCTTTGATTTTGGTTAGATTTCCTTTAAATTTGGTATTTAATCAATTGTGTCAATTATTAAATAAATTGGGTAGGTTAATTTAGTTTTTAGAATTAATTTAGACTTTTAAGTTTTAATTTGAAAAGAAAAAAGAAAACAAAATCAAAAGAAAATTGAGTCTCTTATTTTGAAAGACCCAAATTTTGGGCCAATTTCTGATTTAATTCATCAGCCCAAACCAAATTCCCCAAAACCCAATGCTCACTGGTCAAGCCCAAATACACATTAATCCGGTCCAGACCCCTCCCCTATAAAACGACGTCGTTTCGCCTCCAATTAATCTCAGCCGTCTATGATTGTTGATCTAACGGATGGGAAGTCCACAGCTATTAATATATATATGTCTGAATGCAGCCCTACCCCCCTCTCGTCTATCTTCTCCGTCAAACCCTAGAGACCGTCTCCCTCCGCCCTGAGCCGCCGTCTGCCACCGCCGGAAATCGCCTACGGCGGTGGCCGGCGTCCAATCTTAACCAAATTTACACCACAACACCCTTGTCTCCCCCTCATCATGAATCTACCATTATTTTCCCCCGACTCCCACCGGAACTCTCCGAATCTCTAAAACCCTAGCCGCCACCTCCGCCGCCCACGGCGGCGCCGGTCCTAAACCACCCCAAACTAACACCCTACAACCCCCATGATCCCCTCGTACCAAATCCACAACTATTTTCCTTCGAATCTTCCCAGAACCCCTTGAATTTTAGATCCGGATAAGAGCCCTAAAAGTTCAAAACCAATTCCTGTGGCGTGCATCGACCCAAGCTTACTCTTCTCACGTTCAGAGGATTGCTTCACTACAAAATTGATGCTATTCGTAATTTCTTGACAGAGAAAAGCGACTGGTATCAATTTCGTGTGAATCAAGATATCAAGAGTCATGTCGAGTTTAGCTGGTGAGTCTCATTTCATTTTGAAGTCCGTTTTTTGGTCTCATTTTTACCCATCGTTCCTCTTCTTTTCTTCTCTTTTTCCTTATTTTAATTTTCTGAGTGTGAGTGTTTCTTGTTCTTTTGCCCTTTCTATTCCATTTTTTTTAAAACCATAAAAACATGTTTGCTGATGTTCTTAGCCTTTTGAGCTTTATCAGTGTTATAAGTTAAAATTCTGATTTTTCCCCATTTTTATGTTAGTCTCTTTAACTTAGTTTAATTAGGTTATTTTGGTTTATTAACTTAGTTAATTACCTACCTATTTATGTTAATTGATTAATAATCTAGTTTGGATTGCTCTTGAAATCATGTTGGGTTATTCTGTCTTACGGATTTGCTCGTCAATTTAGATAGTTGTTAGTTTAGGCTTTGGGCTGTCTCTGATTCGTTTGGTAAAGAACAGCCCGTCCAAATGGGTTTGGGTTATTGGGTCAATTGTAACCCGTTGTTGGTTTGGTTTTTCAAAGGTAATAACAGGGTGTTTAAGGGGTAACTTGGGTAATGTACTGAGAGAATCTCTCAAGTAACTGCCCAAGAGGCTTCCTAGAAGCTTCTAGTAGGGGTCTGCTAGTAAATTTTAGGTCTAACTTGGGTAGCAAGGCATAAAATAGAGGACTAACTAGCAAAAAAGAAACTTGGGAAAGGTCTAAAATGAAAAACAAAACCCCTAAGGCTGCCCTAATAACTTGCCTATAAAGGCATTGTTACTTGAGGCTCAATTCAGATTTTTGAAGGGCTGAAAATTCCTAAAAAAAGTCCTAGGCGGCCAAAATCTCTAGAAAATACTGTTCCATTGCTTTTGCTCTGATTTCTTGAAGTTTCTCTAATTCTGGAGCATTTTTGGTTCGTTTAAGGCTTAGAAAATGGATTGAATTTAGCTCCAAGGTCTGATTTTGAAGTTTTGGGTTGGCATTCAAGTGAAATTTTTGGGTAGACTGGCTGAACACTATTTTGATTTTAAAACTGGTTTGCTGGGATATTTCCTGCTGTTGATCGTTGCTGGTTTCTACTTGTTGACTCACTTCTGCTCATTTTCTTTGTCCAATTTCCAGGTATTCCTTGATTCTCTAAGGGATGAGATGAAAAATAGGAAAAGCTGTAATTATTTGAAGATACATGAATGAATGGCTGTTTCTCTTTAATTGTCAATGTCAATCATCTGTTTTAAAATTCCTGAAGTTAGTAGTATAGTGTAATGGTATGTAGCTTAGCTCATCCATAGTAGTAGTATTATTGGAATTCATGTTGCTCTTCCAATCTGTTGGAAGTTCATAGTTTGTTAGTTTGGTCGAATACTTGAGGGATTATGTATATGGACCGTTGCACTCGTGTATATCCTACTTGGTAGTGTTAGCTTTAGTATAGTTTAACTTTAGTAATTCATGTTGAGTTTTTCTCAAGGTTTGCTATCATGTTAGTTTAAATGTTAAATTTGGAGTATTGTGCAAATCGGAAAATGATTCTAGGACTAATATGTGTGGGTTGATACCAGTGTTAGTTCTATGCCTAATGGATGTTTGAAACAGTTCTATATTTCAATGTTTAATTTCCATAGTCTTAGTTTTGAGGGCATTGGATTAGAGCTTTGAAATCTGCAACAAATGAAAAAATCCAATCGTTCTTTTAGTTTTTAACCTGTTAATCAATATAGTTTGTCCATTTATTTACAATTTAAAAGTGAAGCGGAAAGAGCTGGCCTTATTTTGCTAAGTTTTGGGCCTGTAGGGACTTGATCTTGAGTCCCAGCTTCAATTTTACTTCTGAATGGACTCACCCTGGGCCCAAACTTTGGACAGCTTTACAACAGAACTGGAAGCTGTATTTTCCTTCTTCCTGGGCCAATCTTCCAAGGCCCAAAATCACTGGAAGCTAAAATCCATTAAAATTACATTAGGAATATGGAAATTAATTTGCAAATATAAATTTAGGTTCTCGAGTTAAGTGGCGGGTTCAAATTAAGAGGGTTCTCCCTTTTGTTTGAATTCGGACTTGAATTCAAGTCCCAAATTTATAAATGTAAATTAATTAGGCCCTTTTAGAGACAAAAAATAAATAGAAAATCTTAGTTTGCTTTAAGTTGGCCTTTAAATAATAAAAGTGGGACGAGCCTCGCCAAATAAAAATGCATAAATTGCGGGGCCCTCATTAAATGCTTTATTAAAAATATTTTAGAAATTCGGGACATGCCATTTAGCGAATTTTCATGGCTTCCCGCCAAGTTAATAAGACGCTAGCCACTTTAGGCGCGCTTTTAATAATTTTACTTTCCTAAACTCGGGTGCGCATTTCATGCAACCCAAATCCAAATCCCAAAACGTTGAATAAGAGGTGTTTAGGATCCGGGTGCATTTCATGTGACGTGATCCAAAAACACGCTCTTAAACGGCGTTCACTTTCGTAAAAACAAAATAAACTAAAAGCGGTAAATAATCTTAAAATTGCTCTATAGGTTTAAATATGTATAAAAACCAGATTTTAGCCATTTATGATAATTTAAGCGACCGTGCTAGAACCACGGGATCCGGGGGTGCCTAACACCTTCCCTCGGGTCAACAAAATTCCTTACACAGAATTTCTGGTTCGCAGAATCCAATTGGGAAGTCGAAATTTTCCTCGATTTGGGATTCAAGATAAACCGGTGACTTGGGACACCAAAAGCCAAACCTATCCCAAGTGGCGACTCTGAAAAATAAATAAATAATCCCATTTCGAATAATGTCACTTTAAATGGAAAAACTCCCTTATACATTTACCCTTCGGGGTAGGTGTGTAAAAAGGAGGTGTGACAACCACAGCAGTAGGATATTGATCGGGAGCTGACTTCAGTCCAGGGACTTACGAGGTAGCCTTGCTGGCGTTCGCAGGCCGGAGTCCCTTTCTATGTTTTCAGTTTGTCTTCATTGTACCGAGACAGACATTTAGGCATTTTCCATTCAAACTTGTTTGTAGCACTCTTTAGTAGTTCGTGAGATAGCGACTCCAGTGTTGGGTAGAGAAATATTAAACTTCCGCATTTTGGGTTTTCAGTTATTATGTTATTTTTTTTTCTTAAGACTTCCGCATTTATTTAAAGACTCGTTGTTTTATTATTGTTGTGTTGTCATCCGAAAATGTTTAAATGTTTGGCTTGCCTAGCTCCGTTAGTAGGCGCCATCACAACTCCTGAGGGTGGGAAATCCGAGTCGTGACAAGTTGGTATCAGAGCCCTAGGTTACATAGGTCTCGCTACTCACGGACAAACTTGGTAGAGTATGAGGGATCGGTACAGAGACGTCTGTATTTATCCCCCAAAGGCTACGGAGTTAGGAAAAGTTTCACTTTCGTTCTTTCCTGTCGTGCGATTCTGTTTCTCAAATACTGATTGTCTTTCTACTCTGTTCTTTCGCAGATGGCGAGAACACGCGCTTCCTCTTCTACCGCGCAGCAGCCCGAGCCCCCAGCAGCATCTCCTGCGAGGGACAGAGGCCGAGGCCGTGCCAGAGGTCGAGGCCGGGGCAGAGCTCAGCCCCAAGCAGCAGTCCCAGAGGTGGAGCCTCCTGTTGATTATGATGAGGAGGCTCCAGCCCCAGCAGCTCCGGTGGGCCCAGCTCAGGTCCCAGAGGGGTTCATAGCCACCCCAGTTCTTCAGGACGCTCTGGTCAGATTGGTAGGCTTTGTGGACAGCGTCACTAGAGCGGGTTTGCTTCCAGTAGCACCAGCCACTTCTCAGACTGGAGGAGGGGTTCAGACTCCTGCTACACGTACTCCGGAGCAGGTAGCTCCACAGGCTCAGGTTCCAGTAGTTCAGCCAGCTGTGGCAGTTCAGCCGGGTATTGTGACTCCGACCGGCAATGGAGCGGCTATGTCTTCGGATGCTTTGTGGAGACTTGATAGGTTCTCCAAGCTCTTCACCATCACATCCAGCGGTGCTTCTTCAGATGATCCATAGGATTTCTTATTCAGCTGCCATGAGATCCTTAGGACATGGGTATTGTGGAGACCAATGGGGTCGACTTCGCCACCTTTCGGCTTGCAAGATCCGCCAAGACTTGGTGGAGGGACTATTGTTTATCCAGACCAGCAGGGTCGCCAGTATTGACATGGGATCAGTTTGCAGAGTTGTTTTTGGAGAAGTTTCTCCCAGTTACTCAGCGAGAGGCTCTCCGCAGGCAGTTCGAGCGTCTCCAGCAGGGCACTATGACAGTCACGCAGTATGAGACTCGGTTCATTGATTTGGCACGCCATGCCATTGTTATACTCCCCACAGAGCGAGAGAGGGTACGGAGGTTTATTGATGGATTGATTCAGCCGATCCGTCTCCAGATGGCTATGGGAGCTGGTAGTGAGATTTCTTTTCAGGAGGCGGCCAATGCGGCCCGTAGAGTTGAGATGGCTCTTGCACGAGGAGGTGGTCAGGTGTCGGATAAGAGGCCTCGTCATTCTGGTAGGTTCAGTGGTACCTCGTCTGGAGGTAGGGATTCTTATGGTAGAGGCCATCCACCGAGACCCTTTCAGTCAGCACTCCAGGTTTCTCATGGTACTCCAGGCGGTGGTGGTTCTCAGCAGCATTATTCTGATCAGCAGCCCATCAGTGCACCGCCACTTCAGAGTTTCCGGGGAGGACATTCAGGTCGACAGGGCCAGCAGTCTCAGCAGCCGAGGGCTTGTTATGGTTGTGGTGACCCGAGTCACATTGTCAGATTTTGCCCTCGAGCCTCGGGTAGCTCTCAGCAGCAGGTTCCTCGCCCCATGATTCAGGCACCAGGTGATACACAGCTTGCCCAGCCAGCTAGAGGCGGGGGTAGGGATCATAGAGGTGGAGGTAGAGACCGTAGAGGTGGAGCTCGGACTGGCAGAGGAAGGGGTCAGTCAGTGGAAGATCGCCCCAGAGACATGGTTCAGGGAGGTGGGGCCCAGCCCCGGTGTTATTCTTTGTCGGCCAGGCCAGAGGCTGAGTCTTTAGATGCTGTTATTACAGGTACTATTCTGGTCTGTGATTGGGATGCCTCAGTGCTATTTGACCCTGGGTCTACGTATTCCTATATGTCGTCTTATTTTCCACCCTACTTGGTTATGCCTAGTGATGCTTTGGGTATTCCTGTTTATGTATCTACACCGGTGGGTGATTCTATAGTGGTCGACCGAGTTCATCATTCCTGTGTGGTAGTGTTTGAGGGTCTTGAGACCCGTGTTGATTTATTGCTTTTAGACATGGTGGATTTTGATGTTATATTAGGGATGGATTGGTTGTCCCCGTATCATGCTATCTTGGATTGTCACGCCAAGACTGTGACCTTGGCTTTGCCAGATTTGCCCCGATTGGAGTGGAGAGGGACCCCAGGTCATGCCACCCGCAGTGTTATTTCATATGTGAAGGCTCGACGCATGGTCGAGAAGGGGTGTTTAGCTTATCTGGCGTAT
The DNA here is from genome assembly GCF_001879085.1 of Nicotiana attenuata. Classification (NCBI taxonomy): domain Eukaryota; kingdom Viridiplantae; phylum Streptophyta; class Magnoliopsida; order Solanales; family Solanaceae; genus Nicotiana; species Nicotiana attenuata. The sequence continues at coordinate 180,890 of NW_017671359.1, read as the reverse complement.
GTTCGTGATTCCAGCACAGAGGTTGCTTCTATTGATTCTGTCCCTATTGTTCGGGAGTTCCCCGAGTTTTTCCCTTCAGACCTGCCGGGTATGCCGCCCGACAGGGATATTGACTTTTGTATTGATCTGGCCCCAGGCACGCAGCCCATTTCTATTCCGCGTATCGCATGGCCCCGCCAGAGTTGAAGGAGTTAAAGGACCAGTTGCAAGATTTGCTAGAGAAGGGTTTTATCAGGCCTAGTGTTTCTCCTTGGGGTGCGCCGGTGTTATTTGTGAAGAAGAAGGATGGATCGTTGAGGATGTGCATTGATTACCGGCAATTGAACAAGGTGACGATTAAGTACAAGTATCCACTGCCGAGGATTGATGATTTGTTTGACCAGCTTCAGGGTGCGAAGGTGTTTTCGAAGATAGACTTGAGATCCGGCTACCATCAGCTGAGGATTAGGGCGTCTGATGTCCCTAAGACAGCTTTCCGCACTCGGTATGGGCATTATGAGTTTTTGGTCATGTCATTTGGGTTGACCAATGCCCCAGCCGTATTTATGGAGTTGATGAACCGAGTGTTCAGACCTTACTTGGACCTGTTCGTGATAGTATT
>NW_017671359.1:169241-175323 GCF_001879085.1 Nicotiana attenuata | reverse complement strand
ATAATATTGCATAAACAAATAGGCCTGAAATTTTTACCGTTGTTGGCATTGTGGATTTTAGGAATGAGGCAGAGAAAGGTTTTGTTAAATTCAGGAGTGATTTCTTGGTTATTGAAAATGTCATGAAAAAGGTTACAAACTGATTGACCTATGTGATGCCAATACTTTTGGAAGAAAAAAGGATGCAAACCATCCGGACCAGGAGATTTAAAGGGCTTGAACGAGAAAATGGCTCTTTTATCTTTAGAGTCTAGAAGGGGGCTATCTAGATTGCCTCGGTTGATTTTATTACAATTAAAATGATGATTTAGGGGGTTAGCCCAGCTAGATTATGAGTGAGAAGAGGTAAAAGTAGAGATAAAATAATTATGAACATGAGACATAATCTGACTATGATCATTAATCGAATTACCAGCATCATCTTTGAAAAAATTTATTTTGTTTCTTCTTTTCCTATTGGTGGTTGAGACATGGAAGAATTTTGTATTTGTGTCTCCATCATTAAGCCACAAGACTCTGGAACTTAGTTTCCAATAATTTTCCTCAATTTTTAGAATATCATTGAATTCATTTTTAAGATCTAATTCTAACTTACGAAGAAAATTGCTGGTAGTATAGCTATTGGAAGTTTGGATACCTTGGAGTCTAGCTAGCAATTTCTTTTCTCCTCCCCTTAATATTACCAAAGGTGTTGTCTTTCCAGGGTTTTAACTTTTTCACAAAGTTAAGGATGGCTTTGAAGTAGTCATTATCATTCCAATTATTTTTTGCTATTGTCTGGAAATCTGGATGTTTGCACCAAAAATTCTCTAGTCTAAAAGGAATTTTATGAAGAGACCTATTTTTTGGGATCAATTCTATAAGAATAGGGTTATGGTCAGAGTGGGTTCTTAGGCAGGTGAATTATTGAGCTTTTAGAAAAGAGTTCAATCCACTCCTCATTTCCAAAAATTTTATCAAGTCTTTCCAATATAAGACCTTTTTTATTATGCCTATTGTATGTCCAAGTATATTTGCTACCTTTAAAGCGTAGATCAAGCAAGTTACACTTATTGATTTTTGATCATATGTATCTAGCTCTACTATCCTTAATAGGTTTACCACCAAATTTTTCACTAGCGGCTAGAATATCATTAAAGTCGCCTCCTACTAACCAAGGTCCTTTATAAGAGTTGCTAATATTTTGTAGATGCTCCCACATTGTATTTCTATTATAAACACAAGTACTAGCATATATAGAAGTAAAAAGCCAAGGTTTACGCATGGGAAGTACCTCTATGGTTGCATGAATTTCTTCGTTCCTACGTACAGCATTTTGAACATTGATTACTTCATCTTTCCACATCATAATCATGCCTCCTGACTGACCCTCCGAAGGAACGTCGATCATCTCAGTGAACCCAAAGTCATTAAGCATGGCTGCATGGTTAACCATTCTTGTTTCCAACAATGTCACCATGCAGGGCCTATGAGTATCGATCATTTTCCTAAAATTCCTCCTGAAATTTTCATTGTTCCCTCCCCTTATATTCCATATTATAAAATTTTTAAGACGATTCATTGATAGATAACTTAAGGGTAGTTGACCATCTCTCCATCCTCCCTTACCCCTCCCAATAGGACAGGGTTTCATCTCATCGAAGGTACTCAGATCATCGCCTTGTTGCCCACTGTTGGGTCGTGTGGAGGACGGATGTCCATCGAGCACTTGTATAGGGCTAACGGGCAGCTGAGCACATGCCTCTTCTCGTGCCTCTCCATGAAGAGAATTTTTTTCGTTCCATCTAGGTTTGAGAGTTCTAGGACTGGCCCTAAGTTTAGGTTTAGAGAGACATCGTCCTCCTCCATTTCTGCTTTCACTGGACCGGGCATTGGGTCTGTCTGGTGTTGTTGTGAAGGTATTGGAGGGGGTGGAGGTGGGTTTGGAATCTCTTGGTTCCCCTGGTTGATGTCCCAAGGAAGAAAGATGGGATTGAGATGAGTGTACATCTCCAAGGGGAAGAAGCGAAGGTCCAAGGGAGCAATTTGAGGGTTTATGGGATTGAACTGGGGTGGCATGCTCCATTGTTCTCTCATTACCTGAGCCATTTGAGGGTTTAATGATGGAGCCATTGGATGAATAATGTTGTTTAGCCAAACCTGGTTGAGATAGTTGTTCATAGCCAACCTCATTCCCTCCGTTATGAGTTGTGCTAGACATTGGGTGTTGTGGAGGATTACTATTGCCTCTTGACCGTTGATTGGGACCGTGAAGGATATTGCATGGCCCATGATACCTAGCTCCATCCAACTGGTAGGGTGATAGTCTCGTGCTTGGGAGGGGGGGGGGGAGGGGTTGGGCATAAATTATCTGAGGTTGTTCCTGAGGGTGAAGGGGTGGAATGTTTTCCATATTGAGGGGTCTTTGTTGGCGCAGGATTTGAATTAGGCGGTTCCTCTTTCGTAGGGATGAAGGAATCCTTGGCATTTTGGGTGGGATAAGGAGTATTTAATGAACTATTAGTAGGCGTGGGGATAGTGGTAATGGAGGGGGGCAGCGGATTGGTGGAAGAACCATGTGACGACCCGGCCGGTCGTCACGTGAGTTACCGCCCCGTTTTCCCCATATTATGTTTCTCCATGCTTCATTATCGGTATTTGAGGTGATCGAGTTGAATTGGATTGGTTTTAGATGGAAATGAGACACTTAGTCTCTTTAAGGAAAGCTTGTTTTGGAAAAGTCAACCGGAAGTTGACTATTGAGTTAGAGGGCTCGGATGTGATTTCCGGTGATTCGGTTAGCTTCGGGGGATGATTTGTGACTTAAGAGCGTGATCGGAAGTGATTTTAGAGGTCCGGTGTGGAATTAGGCTTGAATTGGCGAAGTTAGTATTTTGGCGAGTTCCAATTCTCGGTTGATCTCCCTAAAAGCCTCTTTCTCATCATATTCCGGTTGGTGGGTAAGATTTTGATCCGGGGGTCGGAATGGAATTCCGAGAGTTGCAGTAGTTCCGTTAGGTGATTTTTGATGTGTGTGCAAAATTTCAAATGATTCGGAGGTGTTTTGGTTGGGTTTTTGATCGAATGTGAGTTTCGGAAGAATTTGAAGAACTTAGGCTTGAAATTGATGAGAAATGAGGATTTTTGTGTTGTTGGATGTGTTTTAAGATTTGGAACAAGTTTGAATAGGGTATTGGATCATGTCTGTGCTTTTAGTTGAGGTCCCGGTGGCCTCAGGGTGAGTTCGGATGGTTAAACGAGAGTTTTGGGAGTTTGCATATAGCTGAAGATCTGCTGCATCTGGTATTCTCGTTTCTGTGGGTCTTGGACCGCAGAATCGGAGGCGCTTAAGCGGGGGAGTCACCGCAGAAGCGGTCCATGGGTTGGTAAGGTAGATCCGCAGAAGCGGACCATTCTTCGCATCAGCGGGTCCGCAGAAGCGGACTGGTAGTCGCCGAAGCGGTGTTGACCTTGAGAGGAAGTTCCGCAGAAGCGGAAATATAGCCCAGAAGCGGTTTGGCATTTTTAAATGAATATCCGCTGAAGCATGATTTTGGCCGCAGAAGCGGTCCCGCATAAGCGGAAGCGGGACCGCAGAAGCAAAAAATGGACTGGTTACAAGGGTTTCATTGAATATTTCATCCGCGAGCTTGGGATATTTTCCACCATTGTTGGGCGACCTTGAGAGCTTTTGGCGAGAATTTAAGGGAGTTTTGACTGGGAATCGATTTGAGGTAAGTCCCTTAGCCTAAATACATGAGATTATGATAAATTTAACATAGAAATTAGTGGAAATTCATCAAAAAGGGGGTAAGTTAGGGCTTGAGAAATTATAAGTTAAAAATGGAATTTGGAAGGTCAAATGGACTCCGATTTTGATAAATTTGATATGCATGGACTCGTGCCGAGACGAGGAATTCGATGATGTGAATTTTATAATTTTTCGAGAAGTGGGCCCGGGGCTCAGGTTTTGCGAACTTCGTGATTTTCGATGTTTTTCGAGTCTTTTCGATTGGGTTATATCCCCTTAGCCTATTGTAATGTATTCCTTGTGGTCTTGATCAGATTTGACGTGCGAGGAGGTCAATTCGAGAGGAAAAGGCATAGCGAGCTAGACTTTGGGCCGGCTTGAGGTGAGTAATAGGTGTAAATGATGAACTGAGGGTTTGAGATCCTGGAATTTCACATCGTACCGCTATATTGAGGCGAGGCACGCGCTCTATGACGAGTGCGGGGCTGTTGGTTATTGGGGATTGTGACTTGGTCCGTCCCGGTGATGTTTTACTGTGTTTTTCTACTAGAACTTGTTAAAAATCATCGTTATTTGGATTTGACTGTTGTATTTGGGCTTCGTGCCGGTTATTTGGATCCTTCAGGGATTGATTTCACCGATTTGCATACTTTGCACATTGTTTAACCTCATTCCAAGGTTTTAAGTACTATTTTTGCAAACCCAGCCACTTCTTCTAAACTTGAAAATTCAAATGATATTTTAAATGATATTTTGGGTTGTGGATTACTGGTTTAAAAGTGCCCGAGGGGCTTATTGTGATTTTCTGGATTTATGGATGGCTCGGGCTGCACGCCGCAGCAGTACTATGTGATATTGAGGCCAAGGGCCTGGTTGGTGCCACAAGATGGCGTATTTGCGCTTGCGCTGTAGGAGCCCCTCCGGAGTCTGTACACACCCCCAGTGAGCGCCGTCGACGTAAAATATGTGGTTGGCTCGGACTGCACGCCCCAGTGGGTACCTGAGTGTACCGGTATTTGCATTGCATTGCATCATTGCATCATTCCTTACATGTTACCTGTCATAGTTCTTTCTGTAATACTACTTTATTGACTTGCCGGTCTTATTGTTAAAGGTTTGGTACTGCCGTTATAGTTGCCTTGTGTTTTTTTTCTGATTTCTTATCTTCAGTTATTATTTATGCTTATTACTCACTGAGTCGGAGTACTCACTTTACTCCCTGCACCTTGTGTGCAGATTTAGGTGCATCGCAGTCTGAGGGAGGACCTGTCTAGCTGAGCAGCATTTCACCGGGAGCATCGAGGTAGCTGCATGGCGTTCGCAGCCTTGATCCTTCCCTCCTATCCCTATCATTCATTATTCCGTTTCTTAGACAGTCTTGTTATAGGATGACACTCTGTATTAGAGGCTCGTGATCGTGACACCGGATCCTGTTTTGGGTTATGTTCTTGTATTTTTGTTGGTTTTCAGTATACTACTCCGTGCTTATAGTAGTTTGATAAGATGGTTTGGTAATTTAGTATCTGTGTTCGAATTCCTGAATTATCATAAGTTGAGATTTGTTGTTGAATCGTCGGGCTTGCTTAACAATGTGTTCGGCGCCATCAGACCGGGGTTTGGGTCGTGACAAACCAATGATTGAGTCTTCCAATTTTGTGTCTTTTGGTTGCTCAATGTCTTGATTTATAGGACAATTTATTGCTTCTTTTAGGTTTTCTAAGGGTGTGGCCATTTGGCTTCCCTTTTCTATCTCCACTGTCATTTGGCCAACATGCGGAGGGATAGTGATCTTGTCATATCTTAAGGAAGGACTCTGTTGAGATCCTTCGGATAACTGAAGATTTTGGAAAGACTTTTTTTAGGGGAGGGTTTAGGGTAGTAGGGGTAGGATTATTAGGAGGGTTGGAAGTGTCCGTTAAGGTGCCATTTTGCATGGCATTGTTTGTATCTAAAATGTTGGTGTCATTTGATGCCACGTTGGAGTCACTCATACAAGTGTCGTCCTCTCCAAATGCCAAGTCATCACTTAATTGAGTAAATTTATTATTACAAAGAAAATTAGTATTAGCCATAGTAATTTTTGGCGAAACCGTTAGCTTATTGTCTAAGAAGTGGTTTTTGTTTAGAGTAGTGGTTTGATCTTTAGCAATGATAGGTTGAGTATTAACTTTTGAGGGTTGATTAGACGTGGGATGATCTTTAGTTTTATATTGAAGTATTTGATTATCCAAATACTTACCTGTATTAGCATTGAATAGTTTAACCGAATTACTTGGACCATTACTGCCTTTTACTTGGGTGTTGGCAGGTTGAGATGGAATTTTTCTACCTTGATTTTCCTTTATTGTAATG
>NW_017671359.1:143226-163007 GCF_001879085.1 Nicotiana attenuata | reverse complement strand
AAAAAAAAAAAAAAAAAAAAAAAAAAAAACTTTTGGCCTCCTAAGTATCATTGTAATTTCTTTAGTAAATGTATCTTTTGTGTTTTTTCTTTTTTCTTTTTTTCTATTTCTTGTAAATTAGAATCAAGTTGCATTTGTATAGTTCCCAAACCCTATTTGTAATATATGCATATTATAGTCAACCTCTCTATAACAACATCACTATATAACAATCATTTGCTATTAAAGCTAGGTTATTCGGAATCGATTTTCAAGTTATGTTTTTCAACTCTATAATAGCTTTTTACCGATAATAGCAACATCTGTAGTTATAGCAGAACACTCTTTGTAAAACTATTTCTCTCTAACAGCCTTATAGAATCTTTAATATTACGAATAATAATTTCAAAAGTCTGCACACAATCTTTTCCATTGAACAAAGTTTTCATTTTGTATAATTCATAAGATCTGAAGATTTGCACATGATATCCTTTTAATTGGACGAATGGCAACAAATATTGGGATAGAAGACTCAACTGTTAAGCCCTTTGATTGCCTTCAAGTGAAAACTGTTGGATAGTCTTCTACTTAAATTTAGACACAAATCTTTATCAATTCAAGAATTATATCACTAGTAGCAGAACAGAATCTAAGAAACAAACTACAATTACATAGTTCTTCCATCAATCAGAAATAAAATTGGTTTACTAGTAGCTTTAGAATGTGTGACTTGAAGTTTAAATCTCTGTACGTTTATGAATTTATAGATAATGTATTAGTTTTCTTCAATATTTAATTAGTGGAATATGCATATCTATTGAGATTTTTAACTTTGAATAATCTTTTTTAATCTTTTATTGGAACATTAAAAAAGAAAAAATAATTGAATTTTGAATAATTATTGCCTATAACAACCAAAGAATATTTAAGTTCCAAGTGTATATTGGTATATAACTGTCATTCGTTGTGAAAGCCAAAAAATATAATAATAAAATAATTCTGTTGTTGAGAGATCCCTATATATATACAGAGAAGATCTTTCCTTTTCCTTTCCCCCATAATTTCTAGGCTCGAAGTCGGATGATTGATTACCTTTTATTCAAGTTTGTAGACTAAACAAATTTTACAATGACAATTTGAATTTAAATCATTTTATAAATTTTAAAATTTAAGTTTGCTGTTTTAACGCTTTGATATAGCTAGAGTTTCAAACAAAAAACTAAACTATTAATGTGCAGTATATAAAATATATATTGCCGAATAATCTTAGCGATTGTAATGAGACATATTATTTAAAATTAAATAAAAAATGCTAATGAAAAAAGGCCAATACTCGATTCAAATAATATGTCAATGTGTGCATTAAAAGGAAACTATGTACATGACTTTTTTAATAAAGGTTTATATTTGTCATTCGATGTGAAAGCCAGATAATATAATAATAAAAAATGTTATTATGCTAGTCTATATTTATATATAAATATATACAGACAAAAACTTTCCTTTTCTTTCCCCCCATAATTTCAAGGCTCGAAATCGGATGATTGATTACCTTTTGTTCAAATTTTTAGACCAAACAAATTTTACAATGACAATTTTGAATATAAATCATTTTAAAAAATTAAAAATTTATGTTTAGTTTACGATTTTAACGCTTTGATATAACTAGAGTTTCAAACGAAAAACTAAACTATTAATGTGCAGTATATAAAATATGTATTGCCGAATAATCATAGCGATTGTAATGAGACATTATTTAAAATTAAATAAAAAATGCTGATGAAAAAGGCCAATACTGAATTCAAATAATATGCGAATGTGTGCATTAAAAGGAAACTATGTACATGCCCTTTTTAATAAAGTATACTATGGTTAATTTAACTACATATTCCAGTTACCGATTTATATAGAATATTATTATGGATCTAATCTTCTCTATTGCTTAGGGGTGTGCATTCGAATCGGTTTATCGATAAATCTAATCGATTATTTGTTATCGAAATCGAAATCGAAAAAATCGAAACCTTATTGAAACGATAACGATAAGCATATGTACAAATCGATAATCGATAAGGGTCAAAATCGAATCGATAAATCGAATGCACACCCCTAGACTGTAGACATGAGTAATTACCTATTTGTGTAGATTAATATAACATACAGAATGTATATATATTCCGCTACTATTTTGAAAGCGGCTATACAATATTATTTTCCCTAATCTATACCCTTTCCTTTACCCTATGTCAATTACCCTATTATTTCCTCTACCACATTTAAGGAATGATCATATTTAAAGATCAAGGGAATGAAGTTCAAATTAATGAAAAACAGAATTAGCCGTGATGATGTGTTTTGTTTTGTTTTGTTTTTTTATACCGTTGGAGTGTTGGTGGCATACATTTGATCCCTTACTTTAGTTTTGTTGCATGTGCTTGTTGACACAATTTTTATATTATAAATGGTGTTTGTCTTATTTTAGCTTCTTTTTGTCCACTTTCCATGGAATCCCGCAAATTTTCTTATTGGTGTAATCGATAACCGAATCGATAAGTCCCAAAATCGATAAATCGAAATCGAAAAAATCGAAACCTTATTGAAACGATAACGATAAGCATATGTAGAAATCGATAATCGATAAGTAATTATCGAATCGACAAATCGAATGCATACCCCTACTATTGCTCACATGCATCTTCCAAATATAATGGATCTTATATCACATATGGTTGTATTTTATGAGCATAGTGTTCCAAAACCTACTCTATGAATTAAGTCTTATTATATTTTTTATGAAATGGAGAGAGAACTGACAGAATATGACAGATTTCATTACAGCATCTATCTCTAGAAAGACTCAATATAAATAATTTTTTATAAAGTATTAAAAATACAAGAAAACTATTATAGAACTATTACTAACCATTGTACATGCCAATACATTACAGGGAAGGTCTATAAATTACACCATTTGCAAAGAAAGAATATACTCACACAAAAGTTTCATAAAGCATCAAGTTCTATTCCAGAATGGCAATTTTTAAGCTTGGTTCCATCTACGCTATTCTTTTCATGGCAGCCACTAGTTAGTATCTATCTCTCTTTATCTCCAACTTTAATTCTACTTTATCTCCAAAATATGCAGAAGCGTAGGATGATTACACCACAACGGTACCCATTAAATATGAAACCTAATTCGGTAGAGTAGTGAGGAGGCCAGGTCAAGACACCTACTAGGATAAAATAAATTAAACAGGGTATATCATGATCTAATAATGAAGGCGAGAAAGTAAATGACAAGTAAGCAGTTCAATAACGCAGACTAACCACGGAAATATGAACGGTAAAAGCATAAAAGAGTGAACACATGAGGAAAACAACAAGTAGACAAGTAAGGATAATTACAAGCGCAACAATGAAGAAATAATAAGAAGTACTCAACCAACAAGCTTTTTAACATGAGCGGTGCAACAAGAATCACAATTGAAGTGCCGCCTCGTTTCCACATTACATTCACAATCTTTTGTTATATTATCGCGTCAGCCTTATATTTATTTTTGAAAATTATCTTTTCCGAAATAGCTACATGAGTGATGATGTCCAAAGCCACTACTAAAAAGTAAATGGACACAGTCGTATGCAATATAATATACCCAATTATGAGTCTGTGGCGAATTTCATATAGAATAATATATAGGCAATTAGGCATGTAATATAATTATCACTTATTATGCTAAACCAAACACTTAAAAATGTTTTGAGAAAATATTTATGTCTAAAAGCGAAAATGTAAACTAGCCTAGAAAGCAAGTAAATTGATCGATGGCTACAAGCATGGATGCATGGGGAATTACACTCAAGTAACGATCCAATGTATTTTACGATTTTATAAATATGAGCGAGTTTATGTTAATTAGCATCGGGTAATAATTCTTTCTTAGCTTCTTCTGAAGACTAACAAGACTTCCTAATTGAATTATCCCTAAAACAATTAAGAAATTAAGCACACTCGAATATGGGTACAAGTATGTGATGACCCAAAGGGTCATCATATATTTTAGAACTCGATTCCGTGTTCCGAGGCCTTCAAAAACCTCATTTTATTCTACCTTGATTTGCATGCGCAGTCTGGGCATTTCCGAAAAGTCATTATGTTGAAATTTAAGAAAATAATAATTTTTTCCATTAAATATGATTTTAGTTCACTTCGGTCAACGTTTTGGGTAAACGGATGCTGACCCATGTTTTGACGGTCCCGATGGGTCCGTAGTAAAATATGGGACCTGGGCGTATGCCCGGAACTGGATTCGGAGGTCCCTAGCCCGAGTAATGAATTTTTGTTAAAAATTGTAAGTCTTAAAATCTAATGATATAAAGAATTTGATTAATGATTGATCTCATTGGTGTCGGGCCGGTATCTTGGTTTCGGAGCCCGGTACAGGTTTAAAATAATATTTAAGTCATCTCTGTGAAATTTAGTGAAATCGGAGTTGATTTGATGTGATTCAGGCATCCGGTTGAGAAAAGAGGAATTTCAAGTGTTCTTAATAATTTCATGTGTTTTGGTGTTAAATTCGGAGTTCTAGATGTTATTTTGGCGATTTGATCGCACGAGCAAGTTCTTATGATGTTTTTAGACTTGTGCGCATGTTTGATTTGGAGCCCCGAGGGCTCGGGTGAGTTTTGGATAGGCTTCAGAGTGATTTGAACTTGGAAAATGTTGCTGGTATTCCATTTCTTGTGTTGGCCTATGATCTCGCAATTGCGAGACCAAAGTTTGCATTTGCGAAGCCTGACAGTGTTGCAATTGCGAGCTACTCCTCGCAAATGCGAAGAGTAAAGCTAGAAGGGGCATTGATCGCAAATGCGACTAAATCAAATGCGATCATTTATTCGCATTTGCGGAGGTACCAGTTCGCAATTGCGAACTTATCTTCGCAATCGTGATGGCGGCAAAAATGGGAAGGACCTCGCATTTGAGATGGTCCCTTCGCATTTGCGAGCTTCGCAATTGCGAAGCTCAGGTCGCAAATGCGACATCTACAGCTATGTAAAAGGGACTTGGACGGGATTTTTCTCCCATTCTTTCAAATTTCAAACCCAAGAATCGTAGAGGTGATTTCTTCAAGGCCATTTCTTCCCCAAATCATAGGTAAGTGATTCTTAACTCATTTCTTTCTATCTTTCACTTTATTTTACAAGATTTCAACCTAGAATCTAAGATTTTCATGGTGTAATTGGGGATTTTTGGGTAGAAGTTAGGGATCTCAAAATTTGGGGATTCAGACCTCAAATTGAGGTTCAATCGGGTTTTGGTCCGAATTTCGGGTTTGGACCAAGCGGGTCCGGGTGTTGACTTTTTCAAAATGGCCTAAATTGAATTCCTTGTTGTCATGTGTAGTTTCTAAGGCTTAAATTGAATTGTTTGGTTGGTAATTTGGTAGATTCTATTGGTTCGGAGGTGGAAACAAGAGGAAAAATGGTAATTGAGGTGACGAGTACCTATACGCCGTCAAACTATCTGTTTTGCCTGTTTCTTTCCACGTTCTTAATATATTGTCTTCCTGTCTTAACTATTACATGCTTATTGGTGTTTCCATGCTTAATTTCTACTTGTTAGATGTTGTTTTTCTGTATTGAAGGTATTATCTATCCCGTAGTTTCATTGTATCACATTATTGATTTAAGTTGGTTTATCGGTGTTTTATGGTGCATTTTGGGTTGGTCTCGCTGTGTAGTATTAATTAAGTGAAGTTTCATAATTGTGTAGCTTTCTGTTTGCTTTGGTTTGAGGCTTAAACATTGTGGAGAGTTCTGAGCTAAATTGTGAAATTTCTAATCTTATTGTGTGATTGGTACTGATACTGTGAGATCGGGTTGCGGACCGCAACAGGAGGAATAAGGGTGATATATCGAGGAGGAATAACGATGAAATACTATTATTTGGTGGGATCGGGTTGCACGCCGCAACAGGAGTAATAAGGGTGGTATGTTGAGGAGAAATAAGGGTGAATTACTATTGTACTTTAGGACCGGGTTGCACGCCGCAATAGGAGGAATAAGGGTGGAATGATATGGAGTAATAAGGGTGAATATTAATATTGATATTGATTATATGGTGGGATCGGGATGCGCGCCGTATCAGGTTATGTGTTTATGTATCGTTCTTCTACTATGCAAGTTATTATGTAGTTTGGCTTTACACTTAAGGATTGGTTATAGCTGGGTACTGATGAGATACCGGAGTTTTGAATTATTTCCTTGCAAGTTACTATTTTATCTGCTCCGTTCTTCTTTCTATTTTATTATATACTGTATGTAGTTTATATTGTAACTGCCCCGCCATAGCCTCATCACTACCTCGTCAAGGTTAGGCTCGACATTTGCTAGTACATGGGGTCGGTTGTACTGATACTGCACTTTGCACTTTTTGTGCAGATTTTAGAGCTGGTGGCGGCTGATCGAGAGGTCGGTTGCAGACATTTTATCTAGGAGACCCAAGGTAGTCCTACTGCCGTCCGCAGGCCCTAGCATCCCCTCCTATGTTTCTGCATTCCTTTTTTCTTTTCTTTCGAAAAAGATGTAATTTCTTTCAGAGTAATGTTTGTAGATATTCGTAGTAAATTCGTGGATTGTGAGACCAGATTCCAGGTAGTGGTAATAGCTATGGTACTGTTAATAGTACATAGACAAAAGGTTATTTATGTACTTCTACATTTGATTCTACTTGATTTGTTAATTTTAATCTATAAAATGTAATGGAAAGAGGTTAATAAAACTCTAACCTTGTCTTGCCAAGCAAGTCTGATGTTAGGCGCCATCACGGTCCTGAGGGTGGAAATTCCAGGTTGTGACAAGTTGGTATCAGAGCACTAGGTTGCCTAGGACTCATAGTTCACGAAGAAGCTAGGTAGAGTCTGAGGGATCGGTACGGTGACGTCTGTGCTTATCCCCAGAGGCTACAGAGTTTACGAACAATTTCACTTCTATTCTTCTCTGTCGTGCGATTTGATCTCTCAATGCTAATTGAACTCTCTACTCTTTTTCCTTCGCAGATGGCGAGAACACGTACCGCTTCTTCAGCTGAGCAACAGCTAGAGCCCCCACTGTAAGCTCCTACGAGGTGCAGAGGACGAGGCCGATGCCGTGTTAGAGGCCGAGGCAGGGGCAGGGCTCAGCCTAGAGCTCGAGTAGCAGCACCAGCGGCGGAGCCTCGGGTAGAGTTTGATGAGGAGGCTCCCGCCCAGACCGTCCCAGCAGGGTCAGCTTAGGTTCCAGAGGGGTTCATCGCTACCCCAGTAATTCAGGATGCTTTGGTCCATCTAGTGGGCCTTATGGAGAGTGTTGCTCAGGTCGGCACATTCCCTATAGCACCAGCCGTATCTCGGGCTGGGGAAGGAGCATAGACTCCCACTACCCACACTCCGGAGCAGATGGCTCCCCAGTTTCAGACTCCAGCAGCTCAGCCAGTTAGGGGTAGTTCCGCTGGGTGTAACAGCACAGACCGGCGATGAATCAGCTATGACATCTGAAGCTTTGTGGAGATTGAATAGGTTTACAAAGCTTTTCATCACTAGCTATTGCGGTACATCTTCAGAAGATCCCCAGAACTATCTAGACAGTTGTCATGAGTTGTTACGTAACATGGGGATAGTGGAGACCAACGGGGTCAACTTTGTTGCCTTTCGTTTATCAGGTTTCGCCAAGACATGGTTGAGGTATTTTTGTTTGGCCAGACCAGCTGGGTCGCGTGCTCTTACTTGGGACCAATTTTCTTAGCTATTTCTGGAGAAGTATCTTCCTATCACTCAGAGAGAGGACTACCAGAGGCAGTTCAAGCGCCTTCAGCAGGGTTCTATGACTGTCACCCAGTACGAAACTAGATTTGTTGATTTGGCCCGTCATGCTCTCCTTATACTTCCTACCGAGAGAGAGAAGGTGTGGAGGTTTATTGAGGGACTTGCTCAGCCTATCAGATTGCAGATTGCTAAAGAGCCAAGGAGTGAGGTTTCTTTCCAGGATGCAGCTAGTGTGGCCAAACGAATTGAGATGGTTCCAACTGAGGGGAGTGGTCAGGCGTCTAACTAGAGGCCGCGTCATTCAGGTGGATTCAATGGGATCTCATCCGGAGGTCGAGGTACATTGGGTAGGGGCCCTCCCAGGCCGTTTCATCAGCACATCAGACATCCCATGGAGCTTTAGGGAGTCGTGGTCCTTATGTACCTCCTTCAGGGCAGCCAGCTTGTAGTGCACCACCAGCTCCTATCAGAGCACCTCCTCTTCAAAGTTATTACCGCGGTCAGCCGGCCCGTCAGGGTAAGTCTCAGTTTCCACAGCTGCAGTATTAGGATGGATGTTTTGAGTGTGGTGAGTATGGGCATATTCGGAGGACCTGTCCAAGATTAGTGGGTGTTCAGTGACAACAACAGGTTCTCGTGCCATGATTCGAGCACTGCCCGCTCAGCCAGCTAGAGGTAGGGGTCAGGGAGCCAGAGGTAGAGGTCAGGCCGCTAGAGGTGGAGGTCAAGCCGTTAGAGGTGGAGGCCCGGCCGCTAGAGGTGGAGGCCGGCCAGCATGAGGCCGTCCCAGGGATATGGTTGAGAGTGGTGGGGCCCAGCCCCGATGTTATGCTTTCCCAGCCAGGCCTGAGGCTGAGTCATCCGATGCTGTTATAACGGGTACTGTTTCAGTTTGCAGTAGAGATGCTTCCGTTCTATTTGATCCAGGGTCTACATACTCCTATGTGTCATCTTATTTTGCTTCATATTTGGTTGTGGCTCGTGATTCTTTGAGTGCTCCCGTGTATGTATCCACACCGGTGGGGGATTCTATTATCGTAGATCGTGACTATCGTTCGTGTGTGGTTATTATTGAGGGAACTTCTCGATATGGTTGATTTCGATGTTATTTTGGGGATGGATTGGCTGTCAACTTATCATGCTATATTGGACTATCACGCCAAGACCGTGACCTTAATGCTGCCGGGGTTGCCTCGATTAGAGTGGAGAGAGACTCCTGGTCATTCCACCACTAGGGTTATATCTTATGTGAAGGCTCGGCATATTGTCGAGAATAGGTGTTTGGCATATTTGGCTTATGTTCGTGATTCTAGTGCAGAGGTTCCTTCCAGGGATTTTGTACCAGTTGTTCGAGAGTTCCCAGAGGTATTTCCTGCTGACCTGCCAGAGATGCCACCCGACAGGGATATTGACTTTTGCATTGATTTGGCTCCGGGCACTCAGCCCATTTCTATTGCTCCATACCGCATGGCCCCGCCAGAGTTGAAAGAATTGAAGGAGTAGTTGCAAGATTTGCTTGACAAAGGATTTATTAGACCTAGCGTCTCGCCCTTGGGTGCGCCAGTGTTGTTTGTAAAGAAGAAGGATGGGTCGATGTTGATGTGCATAGACTATCGGCAGTTGAACAAAGTCACCATCGACAACAAGTATCCGTTGCTGAGGATTGATGACTTATTTGATCAGCTTCAGGGTGCCAAGGTGTTTTCAAAGATCGATTTGAGGTCGGCTACCGTCAGTCGAGGATTAGGGCATATTGATACCCAATTTTTCCCTTATATTTTCCAAATATATATATATATATATATATGTATATATATATATATATATATATATACTTTTAAAATAGTATCATTATTTGATTTACAAGCATGCACAAGTATTTTTCATAATTTTTAAAAGCTTTAAATCAATTTATTTCTGCATTTTATTATATAAATATCCAATAATTATCCTTCATATTATTTGTATGATGATTTAATCATCTAAATTTAACATATATACCAACATAATGTTAAAATATTTTTTAGTGCATTTTTATAATTATATTTGCATTTTTAAGGCTAAATTGCACATTTTGCAATAATAGCCCATATGTACTTATGATTATATTATTTATGCAAAAAACAACCTTTTATACTTTTATAGTGTTACATATTTGTTTTAAATCATTTTTATGGACAAATGATATTTTTGTTCTTTATTTATTATTTTTTATAAATTATTGTATTTACTAAATTGGATATTTAAAATCTGGCCCCAATTTTTCAATTAATTTTAGACCCAAACATACCCAATTAGACCAATCATTTAATTTATGCTAGTTGTTAGACAGTAAATGCTAGGTGCGAGACTAGAAAGAAAAGTAAAAGCTTGAGGATAGCGTGATACACAAACGGATTGACTAAGAATCGGGGCCTCGAGCTAGGTTATACGGGGCCTCAGGGTTGAGCCAAACGATATGCTATGGGCAGTCGACGGAGAACTAACAGTTCTAAGGGCTTTGATGAGGGCTCTTTATGGTCTATAATGAGTAATAAATGAAGAACAATTAATGAAACACAATCAAAGTAAGCAATAAATGTAAGTAATAAGATCAAAGGAGAATATGTCTAAGTTAGAGAGCAGAGAATGTTCTTGTTCTTGTATTCAATGTTGTGTGCTATGTCCCTTACAAAATGACAAGGACCCCCTTTATACATGAGAGGAAATCCCAACGTGGTACAGATGCATTTATTACAAAGATACGCGGTTGATACAACCATTTAATGCCAGGGTACGGGCTTGTACTACCCTAGTAGACTTGGTCAGCTTTAATCACGTGCCTTGGGAACTTCCCGTTTTGCCATTATAACCACCGATTTTACTGCCCCGAGGTTTAACATTGAGAACCCTCGGGGTCGAACCTCGAGCCGTGCCTCGAGCCTTTGGAGACGTGCTTATGAAGCATCATAAAATCGGACTCTTTGATTTTTACCGTATACAGATAGTCCCGGCGTTTCTTATGAGGAAAATGATAAGAAACGGTCTTGAACTCTTGACTTTCTTGAACATCTTGCGGTGACATCATGCTTGCGACGTCAGTGTTCCAAGTAACTGAAAACATCCTATCAGTCCATCTTCAGAAGCATTCAGTACACTGCCAATTCATTCTTCCAAAAGCGGTGATATCGCCGTCGATCCGTTTCCCAAAAAGTATTGATCGCGCCTGTCGATATTTTTCCCAAAGGCATTGATTGCGCCGTTGGTTACGCTACTGCCTTTCTATAAATGGGGGTTTCTTGAACCAAAACTTCATCCAGTCATTCTTCAATAGCTTTCAACCCTTTTCTTCTCTTCTCCCTCATCCAAACTCTATTTTTCATGGTTCAAGCCCGTGACCGTAAGGTCACACGGTAGCAGTTTTGCCGGTTATGCCATGCCTCTCTTTTAGAGCTCTTCCCCACTGAGTGGGATCGTACTGGTTTTTTTGTTGTTGTTGTTGTTGTTGTTGTTGGCCCGAAATGATGAGAGAGGGGCTTCAAATTGTTCCAGCATTAGAGGATATGTGGTCCGTGAACTGCTGCTCATCTCTCTTAACTTCAACCTGGTGTGGCGCTTCACTCCCTTTGCTTTCCCCGGAGTGAGATGGCATCATCTACTAACTGTTGCATCCCACACCGGTGCAATATCTAAAGAAATGGCTTCACAATAGTAGTGCTGGAGAGACCTATACTCGCCAAATTTTTCACCAAGCCACAATCTTCCCTGCCTGTTAAAAGATTTTGCTCTTTGATAGGCTATAGCCTTCTTCCTCACCTATTGCTGCTTCGGAGGAGATTCTCGGAGACGCCACTATGAAGATTGGAATGGGATCCCCGAGGAAATGGTTCTCGCAGATGTCGCTCACGAGGATGTACCTCCGAGAGTAGACTAAACTTATAGTTGTTGTTTTTTGCTTCTTTGTTTCTGTGTAAGGACCCCTCGTGGGTTTTTGTAATCATCAGTTATAAATACAGAAAATGTTTCTTTAATTTGTCTTTGACTTATGCTGGATTTCCTTTTGCCTGCGTTTGTAAAAAATCCGAGCATGTGACTTTATCGATCGATCAGAATACTGGACCCGGACGTGGGTATTCCCTTGGTTTTTGATTGGTGAACACGATATTTCTTGAAAACCCTTTGACGTCCCTCGAACTAAGTTCGGATTGACCTGATACAAACTTAGGCCGCCGGTACTTCCGACTTTGAATTGAGTGAGAGTAGGGCCTCGAATTTTAGACAAAAATGTAGCCTTTTTAGGCCCCGTTGGTAATCTTTGAGAGATGAATTTGCTCGATCACCTGAAAATAAAGACAGCCCTCAGGCCTTTCCAAATAGTCCCAGAGCGAGAGTTGACTTGAACCTGGGCGACCTTGAAAACTTGCTTTGAACTTAAAATAAAGATAGCCCTAAGGCATTATAGATAGACCCTGAGTGAGGATATGCTCGAATTCGGATGGCCCCTGGGCTAAAGTAACCGAGGGGGCGTTTAAATTGAACTGAAGGCGAAAATAGCCCGAGGCTTTATTAATAACCCATTAGTGGGAACTGACTCGGACCTAGAAAGATCCTCGAGATCGGGCACTATCTCGAGGCTAGGTCTATGCGGGTAGCTCCTTAGAGCCCATCATTATAGCAGCAAAGACCCTCGAGATCGGGTACTATTTCGAGGCTAGGTTGATACGGGGGTCTTTGACCCCTCAAACGTGGTACGACAGCGCCAATCGTACGACGCAGCCATGAAATGATTGAGGTGATCCCACCGTTACGTCTCCCCTAAAGTGACAATGGACAAGCCAGTATTAATTGGCCTTTAGGGTAGCGGACAGGTTCCGCCTGCTCTATATATGAGTTTGTTCCCCACTTTTTTGAAGATTCCGCTATTTTGAGCAGCTATCCTTTCTCATATAGTTCTTCTTTCTTGCATCAGCTCTTTCACCATTTTAATTCCAAGCTTTCGCTTAAGTTCTCATTTCCTTTCTCTTGCTCCACCACAGTTATGGCTGCCACGCCCAAACCTATTCACCAAGAAGAGGAGAGTTCCGCCTCTGCTTCCCGCTCGGTCGGTGGTACACCGCTGGCGTCTGGTGAGCTAGCCCCGAGAGGTTTTGTCTCGACGAGGGACCTTATGTTAGAGAGTCCTCCCAATGCTCAGGGCCATTGGGAGTATGCATCGAGATTAATTTCATCAATAGGAGATGGACTCCTCGAGGTAGTGAGGAGAGACTGCGGATGGGGAGAAAAGGTGGTATTGCGGGTACCTTCCCCGGGAGAGATCATCATGGCTCATGTAGGAGGGTTTCTGATCGTATACACGTACCCCTTTACGTTGGGCCCTCTTTATTGAGTCGTGCTCGACTTCTGTCGAAGATATCAGGTTACCCTGGCACAGGTTCACCCGTTGTTCTGGAGGATAGTATTGATGATGAGGTTCTTTGCGGAGGAAGCCCGACTTGAGTTCACCTTTAGCCATCTCATTAGGCTGTACCAGCCCTTTCATCACTGAGGCCTAATAACTTTGCGATGTCGATCCGCCAGGCCCTTTGTTGTTGACGATGAAGAAGATGGGGACCGAGGGTGGATGAGTCGATTCATCCGAGTAAGGACTATTGATATTATTCCCGTGGAGTTCCTACCATTTCCTAAGAAATGGAATTTCACACATTAGTGGTACACTTGTGTTTTTATCGTTTTTGCTCATGGTGAAGGCGGATTCTGTAAAGATGCTTTCTTTTTCTTTTTTGCAGCAATCCCGTGGATGCCATACGAGGTCCCCGACCTGACGGGTTGGGCTTGGAAGTTGGCAGCCCGCTCGACGTATGATGGGCATAAGTGGCAAGATCTGTCCAAGGGTAGATGGGAGGAAAAACACCACGGTACGTGCTATGTGGTTTGTTTTCTTTGAAAGGTACTTTCTTTTACGTGTGCTAACTCTGTCACTATAGGCATTGGGGAAGTTTCTGGGATAAGACTGTGTCCCCTCGGAGAGGATGAAGGATCGTCATCTTCGGGACCGAGGAATAATAACAAACAGAAGGAACCCTCGAAGGGTGAAGGTGCTCAAAGCGAGGCAAGTCTTGCCCGGAGGTTTAGAGAAGATGTATCAGTTGAGCCTACAGCGCCCGAGGCTTCTGGCCACACCAAAATGGTTCCTCTTTGCCACCGTCTTCTTTTCCCGTCGAAGGCACTTCGAGGGACAAGGATTTTCTGGCGCCGTCTTCTTCTCCTATCGAAGGTACTTCGAGGGACAAGGATTTTCTGGCGCCGTCTTCTTCTCCCGTCGAAGGTACTTCGAGGGATGTTCGGGGCCAGGGGCCGCCTGACTCAAGCAAGGTCTCGAACGATCACATTTTAATTGGGAGGGGTTCTATTGGGGCCGATAAGACCAGGCCAGTAGATGTGCGCTCGACTTTTGAGGAGGCTCAGCGACTCTATTCTATGGTGAGTTCCGTTCAATTGTATTGGTTTTCTGATTTTGCACTTTCATTTTCTTATTGAGCTCCTTTTTCATAGGCCTTTGACAAGCTTAAGTCCAAGTTGCTTCGCCGTGAAGCCGGGTTGCGAAAAGCCTTGGACGGGGAGAAATCCCTCAGGCTTCTTTGTGAAAAAGGCAGAGGAGCTGGTATACCTGCGGTACGAGGTAAGTCGGAGCCGGAACTACGAAAGCTACCTCGAGGGACAGGTAACCTCTATTCGAGGGGGTGCATGTTTCTTCTTCTACCTTATGAGATTAATATTTTGACACTTCAGTTGCAGAAAAAGATGGAGGACCTGGAATGCCTTCGGGGCGAAGTTGGTCAGGCCAAGTGTGAGTGTGATGAGCTAAAGGCTCAGGCTGATGCCCAAGTTGCGGCCAAGAAGAATGCTTTGGCCAAGGCTTCTGCCCTCGAGGTGCAACTCCGGATTGCTTGTGAAAACAGCTCTGTCCAAACGACCGTGATTGTAAGGCTCGAGTCTGAGCTTTTAAAGATAAAGGCCCAGGTCGTGGACGCCCGAGCTGAAGCTAAAGAGATTTGAGCTAAGGCTGACGAGAAAGTGGCCATCTATTTAAAAGATGCTGCCAATGCTCGGGTTGAGTTGAGAGGGGCTTCCGATCGAGAGAGCAGAAGCAATGAGTATGCTCGGTGTAAATCTCGGAGGGAAACTCTCGAAGAGATCCACGCCAAGGGCTTCGATCTCTCAGAACAGATAGCGCTGGCCAAGGCGGATGAATACAACTCCAAGTTCCTCGTGTCCGATGCCGAAGATAATTGAGAAGAGGCCGATGGGGCCACAGTTCCCGAGGGGAAAATAGACTAGGCTTTTTTCTTTTTGATTCTTTGTATAGTGTTCTTAGAGAACTTTGTAAAATGGAGCTCTTTATATATGTATAAAAAGAAGCCTTTTGGTTTTATCTTTCATGCATCTCTCTTTGCTTGTGTACGTCTATTTTTGTTTTGAATTCATACGTCTGTCGATGTTTGGCCAGGTGAACTGGACTTCGAGGAAAAACCCCTTATGTTTGAAAATCGGCCCTAAGGCTTGATAGGCTGGCTCGTAGGCTCTTACACATTTGCCCTTAGGCATTTTTTAGTTAACTGTTTCGGGCTCAGTCTTCGAGCCGGATTTCGACTCGAGCTCATTGACCCTTAAGTTTTTGTATTTTAAGTTGGCTCTCAGGCTCGTAGGCGTTGGGCCGGTACGACCTCTAATACAAGTTGGCGACGGCGGCTCTTACGAGTTGGGTCGGTATGACCATTTATTTAAGCTGGCGATAGTGGCTCTTACGCGTTGGGTCGGTACGGCCATTAATATAAGCTGGCGACAGTGGCTCTTACGCGTTGGGTTGGTACGACCATTAATTTAAGCTAGCGATAGTGGCTCTTACGCATTGGGTCGGTACGACCATTATTTTAAGCTGGCGACAGTGGCTCTTACGTGTTGGGTCGGTACGACCATTAGTTTAAGCTGGCGATAGTGGCTCTTACGTGTTGGGTTGGTACGACCATTAATTTAAGCTGGCGACAGTGGCTCTTACGCGTTGGGTCGGTACGACCATTAATTTAAGCCGGCGACAGTGGCTCTTGCGCGTAGGGTCAGTACGACCTCTAGTATAGGCTTATTTTTACCTCGTTGATGTTTTTTGTGTTTGTCCGACTCTTCGACGGATTGGTAAGAACCTCGATTGCGAGCTGTTATGTGATAATGGGCGAGCGCCTCCATAGGTTTCGCTCGATGGTAGAATTGTTTCAAAGCCTTTTTATTGTTCGAAGCTGATGTGATCGAAGCTCCTTTGCTTATGCCGAGGGTAGCCTGGTTAACCAGTTCTTTTCGAAGTATTTTCGAAGTAATTTGAAGGGCTGTGAGTTTTATGGCGACGGTCGGCCGTCCCTGAGTCGCGTTAGTTTGGCTGGCACAACCTTGTGACCGTAGTCATAGTATTTGTCCGTAGCCTTTTAGTCCCCGAGTGAAGTAGCTTCGGCGTCTGTATCGAGGGTATGCCTTTTTAGGGGTCTTACAAGTTCGAATATATAGCCTTAACTTTTAAGATCGGGGTTATGCCTTTTGTAAGGTCTTATCAATTTAAACGAGCCTTACTTGAGGTCTTACAGGTTTGGTATTGCCTTATAAAGGTCTTATGAGCTCGAGGTTGCCCGCATGGGGTCTTATAGCCTCGAGTTTGATAAATCGATGGGTGACAGTCGGCGACAGTCCCCGAGACATCGAAAGTTTTTTGGCCCTGGAGCCAGTTTGTGTAAACTTGGAGTTTCCTCATTGAGGGCTTACGAGTTCGATGTTTTCGACACTGAGATCATATGGCTTCGAGTTTTTGACGTCGGTCCCCGAGTGTTCGGGAAATTTCTGGCTCTGGAGCTGTTTCATGAAAAAATAGCGAATTTCTTGGAAGCGTAAAGTGTTTTCAGGGAAAAATATTCCTTGATTGCTTGGCACAAGTATACATGTTTTTGTTGTCAAGGGCTCAATTATTCTATGCGGACACGGTTCATTCGACCCTTTTGGCCCGATACATTCATTTTTCCTATTGAGACCCTTTTTTTGGCTCATTTTGGCTTCTTCGAGGGAGTGATCTCCCGGGGGGATGCCCCCTAGTGTTCGAGGTTTATTGAAGAGAAGCCTTGAATACTTGTTAAGTTCTCCTTAGGTAGCATATATATGTTGCCTCGTTAAAAACCTTGCCGGTAAAACCCTTCTTGGGATAAAATCCGGTCGGAGGAAAAAAGTGCAATGCATACTTTAAAACCTAAGGTCTTCAAGCTGGGGAGTGCCTCGATTGTTCTAACTGGACTCCTGCACATAAGTTAATATAAAACGTAAATTAAAAGGGAGACAGTTGTACCTTAGTAGTGATGGCGCTTCGAGCCTCGATATTCCTCAAATATTTGCTCTGGGGACGTGGTACGGTCCTTTGCTAATTGACTCGGGTACAGCCGAGAACGCAGCTCGTGATTGCCACTTTGCTGTTTGCTCATCCTTTGGCTCCTTCGACGTTGAAGTTGTCGATGGCGGTGTCATGCCGTGCACCGCGAACATCTCTCTCGCTACATGCTGCTCCCCGTATAAGGTTTTTGTTCCGTCCTTTATTGGGAACTTCATCATTTGATGAAGGGTTGATGTTACTGCTCTCATGCAGTGTATCCATGGCCTTCCGAGTAAGGCTTGTATCTCATGTCTCCTTCGATGACATGGAACTTGGCATTTTGGGTTGTGCCGGCCACGATTTGGTCGAGCAGTCTGAGTCGCTCCACCACCCTCGACCTGATAATGTTGGCCGAGCAACCTGGATCCACAAGTACATGTTTAATTTGAAATGTATTCACTAGAAAAGAGATTACCAGTGCGTCGTTATGAGGCTGAGACAGGTTCTCGATGTCCTCGTCGCAGAATGTGAGAGCGTCCTCAGGTATGTAACCTCAAGTTTGCTTTTCCCTGGTGATGGATATTTTATTTCGTTTGACAATGGGTTCCTGTGGGATGTCGACTCCCCCAACAATCATGTGGATGACATGTTATGGTTCTTCTGTTTCATTTCCTGTTCGCCTCTCTTTCCCGGAATTGATTTTTGGCTCGGTTGCTGAGGAACTCTCGGAAATGCCTTTTGCTGATTAGTCAGGCTACTTCTTCTCGGAGCTGTCTGCAATCTTCGATCCTATGAGCGTGTGTGCCATGAAACTCGCACACCAGGTTGGGGTTCCTTTGTGACGGATCTAATTGTATGGGTTTTGGCCACCTGGTTTCTCTGATTTTACCGATCGCAGAGACGCCGTCCAAAACATCAATGTTGAAGTTGTATTCGAACAATCGGGGTGCCTCCGTCGGTCCTGTATGTCTTTCGAATCCGACTCTGCTAATGAGTCCCCGAGGATTCTGACCTTGATCTGTCCTTCGATCATTTCGGGGTATGTTACGCCTTGGGGCATTTCTTCGATCTTCAGTGTATGGTTGATACCTTTCCTTGTTTGTCCTTGGTTCTTTTGCCAAGAGCCTGCTAGGATATACTAAGCCCGAGGGGCTCCTAGTTGGTCGTCCTCGACCCTAATCGATATCAGTTGTGGACATCTGACCAAGTCACGGCGGGATATTCTACCAAGTTCTGCTTTAGTTGCTTTGAAGCTACGGAGCTTCATTCGTTCAAACCTTAGGTGAAGGCCTGCACTACCAGTCATCGGAGACTGGTGGTAATTCCATTCGCTCCATTTGGAAATCAAATACAAACTCCCGCAGCATCTTGTTTTCTCTTTGTTTGATCTTGAAGACGTCAGATTTTCTTGTAGCGACCTTAATGGCACCGGCGTGTGCCTTTATAAAAGAATCTGCTAGCATGGCAAATGAATCTATTGAATTCGGGGTTAGGTTGTGATACCACATAATGACCCCTTCTAAAAGTGTTTCTCCGAATTTCTTCAATAGGACAGATTCAATTTCGTCGTCCTTCAGGTCATTCCCCTTTACAACACAAGTGTAAGACGTGATGTGCTCATTGGGGTCCGAGATTCCGTTGTACTTTGGGATATCAGGCATTCTGAATTTCTTCGGAATGGGCTTTGGAGCGGCATTTGACGGGAATGGCATTTATACAAATTTCTTTGAATCTACACGCTTTAGGATCGGGGGTGCGCCTGGGATCTAATCGTCCCTTGAATTGTAGGTCTCTACCTTTTTGTCGTAGGAATCTATCTTTTTTTCGCCCGATTCAATCCTCTTCGTGAGGTCCTCGAGCATCTTTATGATAGCGGGTCCGGCTGCTGACCCGTTATTTCTTGATCTTTCAGGTACTTGTTCGGCTCGAGGAGCCGTTTTCGGTGCCGCTGTGCTTGGAGTTTTCTGGTGGCTCTGCAGTTGAGCAATCACCAGCTGTTGTGCCTGCAACATCTCAAAAATGACGTAAAGGCTAACCTCTCGTTCCTCCCGAGCTGGGGTTTTCTGAGCTTCTTGTTGGTTTTCTTGGCGTATTCTCCTGTCAGTGTGGGAGCTTATATCGACGTGTTGGGCGTTGCCACATCCAAGAAAATTTGTTCTGGTGCGTCCTCAGGGTTTCGCGGTGGTATACCGACACCTGAAACAACTACACCATTCTCTCCAAGGTCCTCAGGACCGTTGTTCTCATGTGCATTCACTGAGTTTGACATTTTGAGCTGAAATCAAAGATTCTTTGGACAAGAAAAAACGTGAAAGATAACTTACGTTATGTATTAAACCAGCAAGAAAACAATCACTATTATTTTTAGCCCCACGGTGGGCGCCAAACTGTTTACCTTGAAAATGGTAATTACAATTAGATTTGATTTTGTGGTTCTAAAAATACGTGATTTGTTTTTATGCTAGTTGTTAGACAGTAGATGCTAGGTGTGAGACTAGAAAGAAAAGTAAAAGCTTGAGGATTGCGTGATACACAAACCGAGTGACTGAGAATTGGGGCCTCGAGCTAGGTTATACGGGGCCTCGGGGTTGAGCCAAACGTTCAGCTGTGGCCGTCGACGGAGAACT
>NW_017671359.1:122183-141509 GCF_001879085.1 Nicotiana attenuata | reverse complement strand
ACATTAGAACCATTCTCGAAAGTCATTTCACTCTTATTCAAACTACAAATTTCCTGACCCAACGAATGGAAACACCCGTGCCTCATTGGCACTCCGATGCCGCAAAATGAAATCCTCGTCCCGATACGACCAAGCAACTTCTTGTTCTATGCGTCGAGCATTCTTTACCAATGACACTCCAGACATTCCGTGATTCTCATACTTTATGAAGCATAACATGACCCTTGTCAAATTCTTCCTTTACTCTAGCCATAGCTAATTCACTCGCATGCCCCAAACTGGAACCATCATAGCACCTAACCGTGCAATCAACTGCTCACTGCAGACTCCCCCACTTGGCTCGAAGCCATAGATCAAGATACGCTCAATAACTCATCACACTTTTTGCTCTATTGATGCCGCAATACCATAGTGAGATTAAACTCAAATCATTTAGAAGTTGTGAAAACACTGACCATCTAGTTCTATAAATCTTCTACAAATCTCGCATTCATTCCCGCAACAGTTAAGCCCACTCTCTTAAGCAAATCCTAAATTTCAAATTTCAACACGTACCCTTCCATTACACATGAGGTCTTCTAACATACACATAAGGATCACACCACTTCGGAACACTCCGCAGGAGATAACCCACCTGCTTCGCCTTAATATAACATTTCCGTATACCTTCCATCGTCATACACATTACACAGCCACTTAGTCTTCCTGAGTCTGAACTCATACCGCAACATGAAATTTACTTCACTCCCATCTAGGAGACATGAAAAGATCCTTCACGCGCCCATCACTCGGGGCCACACATCCAATCACAATGGAAAATCAAACACCTTATAGTTCATCTATCATCCAGTAGACCTTCATCGTCGCTTCCAAGTTACATAGATACATCTTGCAGTACTAACATATTCATCACATGGCCATTCAACCGTCACATCCACTAATAGGGACACTGCCGAACGTATAAGTTCAAAACACTTACTCACACAATCAGCACCTCAGTGCTCAAGCCATAGGCAAAGATCCGGCCTCAAGTCCTCCAGACTGGCCCAACATCAAACTCACAGAGATCACATCTCTCCCCCTGATCGGGGAATCACAAGCCATCAAGGCACATCTGATACTGAGCGCTCATGCGCGCATACAAACGCGTGGAAGGAATTTCAAGAGTTTCTTTTCAAGCTGAATCAAAGACGCACGATAAGAATTCAAGAATGTGAAGTTTTCCTAAAGGTTCTGCAGCCTCTCGAGGATAAATACAGACGTCTCCGTACCGATCCGAGAGACTCTACTAAACCTGCTCATTACTCGTGAGACCTAGTAACCTAGGCTCTGATACCAACTTGTCACGACCCAAACCCCGAACCGGTCGTGATGGCGCCTCTCGTGAAGACAAGGCCAGCCAACCAACCCATATCGCCTTTTCAAAAATAGTTAAACATGAATAAGCAGTCTAAATATGATTTATTAATATTAATTAGCGGAAGTACAACCTAACACAGCCCTAATTGGGGTGTCACAAGTCACGAGCATCTATAAGAGTGTAAATACAACTACAAGGTCTAAGAATACACTGAACAGGAATAATGAACAACAGAGAGAGAAGCGGCGCTGCGAACGCAGGCAGTCACCTCGCTAAACTCTTGTAGCTCTGCCTCCAATCAGCCAAAACCTGCTACTGGGTGAATAAATACCTGCATCTGCACACGAGGTGCAGGGAGTAATTTGAGTACTCCAACCCAGTAAGTAATAAGAGTAAGTAAAGACTGAACAGTAAAAAACAATGAATCCACATTCGCGTTAGGCTCAATAATCACAACAGGCTTTCAAGTCATAATACGAGTCAACCTTTCCTTTTAAAACCCAGCTTTTAGTAAAAATCATTTTTGAAATGCTTCCAGCAGTTTCAGTAGGGGTTCAATACCATTTAAAATAATAATGGAGATTAAAGAAATAATCGGCCCCTCGGGCAAAGCATAGTTCGTAAAACAGCCCCTCGGGCAAAAATAGTAATCATAAATAATTCATAACTTGAAAATCTCGGTGGAAATAACCAAATGCCAAATCAGTGATTAATTTCTGAACATCTCATAAACCCTAGTTTAAATAAAAGTTGTTTTAAAACATTTGCTCAGCTTCTGACAGAGGCTCAATATAAAGAGGAGTGAAAATAGTTAATCAATCAACATATTTGATAGAAACTCACTTTAAAGAGAAGGGAAATCAATAAGTTCATAAACAGGCCTCTCAGGCAAACATCACTCATATGCATGTCTATATCTATCGCCCCCCGGGCTAGCCTCTCTGCCACTCGTGACTCAACTCTTACCAATCAGTGCGCACACTCAGCACTCACGCTCAATAGGTACCATATAGTAACCGCTGCAGTGTGCAGCCCGATCCATATATCATCGACGGCGCTCACTGGGGGTGTGCAGACTCCGGGAGGGGCCCCTGACGGCCCAAGCGCAATATTGCAGCGGCGTGCAGCCCGATCCAATATATATATTGCTGCGGCGTGCAGCCCGATCCATATAAGTATTGCTGCGGCGTGCAGCCCGATCCGTATCTATATATATGTATATGCTTTGCTGCGGCATGCAGTCCGATCCATAGATATATATATAATCCTCACAACTGGGCCCTCGGCCTCTCTCAGTCATTAACATCACTATCAGACTCTCAGTCTATCTCAGTCGTCACCCTCACAATCAGACCCTCGGTCTATCTCAGTAAAACAGGGAACTCAGCCCAAACAGTTTTTACGCATTTCTAAGAATATAATGATAGAGCCAGGTTTGAGAAATAAACAGATAAAACATGACTGAGAATATACTTTCAACAAGTAGAGTGAGGAAAATCAGTCAAATGCCCCTAAGAGTAACTATCAATTACTCATTAAAATAGTCATTCGGGATGGACTAGGTCACAATCCCCAGCGGTGCTCTACCCCACGCTCGTCAATTAGCGTGCAAGTCACCTCAAAGTAACACAACGATGTGTAATCCGGTGTTTCAAACCCTCAGGACAGTATTTACAATCATTACTTACCTCGAACCGGCGAAACCTCTAGCTCGCGACGCCTTTGCCCCTCCATTCGGCCTCCACGCGCATCGAATCTATCCAAAACCAGAACGAATACGTCACAATAGGCTAAGGGAACATAACCCAATCGAAAAGAATAAAAAAAAAACATCGAAAATCACAAAATTTGCAAAACCCGAGCCCTGGGCCCACTTCACGAAAAATCAGAAAATTAACATCATCGGATTCCTTATCTTTCCACGAGTCTATACATACAAAAAACTCCCAAATCCGAGCCCAAATGACCCATCAAATCCCACTTTAAAATACCAATTTCCAAGCCCTAGCTTTTCTCCCTTTTTGATGAATTTCCGTGAATTTCTAGGTTAATTCCTCCATTAAATCATGAATTTAGGTCATAGAACTCACCTCCCATCACACCTAGTCGAAATCCCCTTCAATTTCCGTCCAAAAGCTCTCAAGGTCGATCAAAAATGGTGGAAATAACCCTTAGCTCGCGGAACAAAATGAGCTTTTAAAACCCTTCTCTGAACAGGCACTTTCGCTTCTGCGGTTGCCTTCTACCTCCGCTTCTGCGGATCTTCATTATGCCAAGGACCGCTTTTGCGGTCAAGTCCCGCTTCTGCGGACCCCGCTTATGCGGTCAAACATCCGCTCCTGCGGAACTCTTCTAAAGCGCGCGGACCGCTTCTGCTGTCAAAGTCCGCACCTACGGATATCGCACCTGCGGAATTAATTCGCTTCTGCTGAAATTCTTCAATTGGCCAACTTCGCACCTGCAATCCATACTTCGCATCTGCGGAACCGCATCTACGGCCCTTTTCCGCAGATGCGGAAATACCAGATATCAGCAAATCTTCAAAAATCTCACAAGTCCAAATTCATCCCGATGGCTATCCGAAATCACTCCGAGGCCCCCGGGACCTCAACCAAAAGTGCCAACCCATCCTAAAACATCATTCAAATTTGCTCCAATCATCAAAACACAACAAACAACACCAAAACTATCAGATCACATCGGATTCAAGCCTAAGTTCTTCTAAAACTTCCGAATTACGCCTTTGATCAAAAACCCGACCAAAACACCTCCGCATGACCTGAAATTTTTCACACACATCCCAAATCACCTAACGAAGCTACAGCAACTCTCAGAATTCCATTCCGACCCTCGGATCAAAATCTCACCTATTAACCGGAATTCGCCAAAATACTAACTTCGCCAATTCAGGCCTAATTCTACACTGGACCTCCAAAATCAATTCCGATTACACTCCTAAGTGACAAATCATCTAACGAAGCCAACCAAATCATAAAAACTCTGATCCGAGCTCGTATACAAATAAGTCAACTCTTGGTCAAGCCTTTCAAATTCAAAGCTTTCAACTGAACTGTTCGTTCAAATTCATTCCAATTTTCCTTAAACCAAAACCAACGACCTACATTAGTCATAGTACATAACACGGGGCAAGTCATGCCCAAGAACTGTCGATCAAAGTGCAAAAGCTCAGAACGACAGGTCGGGTCGTTACAGGCTACTCTGTCTAGAAAACTCCTAGGGATCTTCTACAGTACTAGATCCCGTGAAAGCTGGAGGCTCTAATTTCAGGAAATCTCAAATCCTAAAACCCGTATCGACACCATGAGGACATGTATAATGCCATCTGGCCTGAGTAGCTACAATTCTAGTCAATTATCTGACGAACTCCCTCATATCGTTGTGGTGAGGAGCCGGAGGTGCGGTAGATGCAGCACCACTAACCTCTCCCTGAACAGACGGAGTCTGTGAAGCTCCGGATTGAACCTCATGTCTGGACTGCTCATGCTCATCTAACTCAGGAGATACTCTGCTAGTACCCTGGAAAACAATGGCTTTGCCCTTCTAGGCAGCTGTGAGTCACTTCGGCGACATCGCTACATATAAAACGTTTTATTAGAAGGCTGAATTTTATAACATAGCTCTATTGCACGAACTAGAGAAGAAGGAAGGACAACTGTCCTATAATGATCTGAAGCCTCCTATTCATAATTTTTCCGCGCAACATACTCCTAAACAAGACTCTACTAGACACGAACCTGTAGACACCCTAGGGCTGAACCGCTCTGATACTATATTTGTCACAGCATAGCCTAGGGCCGCGAAGTATAACCAACACTAAGTATCTATCATCACTAAACTTGCTGATAATGTACTACTCATGAATATAAACATAAAAATTGAACAAGCATAAGAATAGGTAATAAGAACTGTACAATATGGAAAGCTAACAAGGTTAACACAAGCTGACGTATAAAAACATACTAAACATATCTACAAGCCTCTAGGAGTGCTAAACTGAACAAGTGTTGGACGAGATAGGTCTTTGTCATACCCAAACTAGCTGACTGTACACATACCAAATGATAAGTAACTTCAGGAGTAAGCGAAGTGACGCCAACTGCTGGTGGAGGGCCTACTGATGTAGCTCAAGGCTGATCTATCTGTACCTGCGCGACATGAAACGCCACGCCCCGAAAAGGATGTGAGTACGATGTGTACAAAGTGTGTGGGGTGGAAAGCATATGTAAAGCATACTAAAGTATAACTATAAGCTGGAAATCTGAATATAAGCTGAAAGTTAAACAAGAGTCTGAAGTAGCAACTGATATGGAACTGAACTGAAGTTTAAGCTGAAACTGATCTACTATCTAAACGGGTACCTGTCTTGCGTTATGGTCTATATCCCCCTCAATCGGGTAACTATATATCTGAACTTGCCTCATGCATAGTCATGCAATACAAATGATAATTGTATATGTGTATGTAACATGCCTGACTGGCATTATGGACTATATCCCCCCAACATGTATATATATACTATAACAATTGGCCCGGCTGGTGTTATGAGTTATCTCCCCTAGTATATAATTAATGGAACTCGCTGGCGTTATGGGCTATATCCCCCCCCCCCCCCCAGAATAATCAATGTAAACATGTATAAGGCATAACACATGTGGCGCATCATATGGACTCAAGAGATCATGAAGGAAGTAATAAAAGGAATCCCAAATGTAATCTGATGCTCGTCGTCCATAAGTTGGATGTAGGATCCTTTTCCATTTTAAGGATAAACTAAGTATGTACATGAGACACTAAGGCTAATTAACTCATTAGTATTTCTCTAGAATCAATTTAGAACCAAGGAAATCCAAACTTGTCCAACACTTCAAATTTCCAAAAATTTTGACAGAGTTTTCCTAAAGCTGGATGATCCCCAAAAAAAAAACCCGCAAGCACCACAATATACATGGGAATGGATTCCCAACAAGATGATAACATCAAACTAAAGGAGATCCAGCTATCCACAATAGTGTCAACGATCAACCGGAGGCTAACTATGTGATGAGGGAGGTCCATGAAGGGTCTGCGAAAACCATTCCAGTGCAGACTCATTGGTTCTCAAGTTAGTCTGGGCCGGCTACTACTGGCCTCGGATGGAACAGGACACAAGGGTATTCATGCAAAAATGAAACAAGTGTTAGCGCCATGCATAATTAGTGCACCAACTAGCGGAGCTTCTGTTGACACCCAATTTTTCCCTATATATTTTCAGTATGCAAAAAACTTTCAAAATAACATATATATGCATATATAAGTATGTCCAAGCATTTTATTATTTTCTTCCATAATTTTTAAGGTTTTTTAAACTAATTTATTCCCCTTTTTCATCTACAAAATCTCAATAATTATGTCCAAAATTATTATTTTTTGATGATTCATTTATTGGATCTTTATATTTATGTCAAAATATGGATAAAGTAATTTTTACATATTTTTACAATTTTATTTAGTATTTTAAAGTTAATTGCCTATAATTGCAATATTAGCCTTTTTAAGATTTAATTGTGTTTTATATTCTTTTAAATTGGCATTTACATACTGTGAATCATTTTGGTGCTTTCAATTTATTCTCAGGAATTTATTTACTATTTCTTATAATCTAAAAAGGGAAAATTGGCTATTTAAATAACAGCCCATTTGTGTTTAAAACTAGCCTAAATTGAACCCCAAATCAGACCCAATTAAACCCGGCCCCAACTCAATTAAACCGACCCAAACCCGGATCCCCACCTACCCCTTTTAATCTAGGCTGTTGATAATTCAGATCAACGGCCACTGTTTACCCTTACCATTTCTAACCCAAAACGACCCCTTACCCTAAAACATTTCTCACCACCCGCCGCCCTTGAATCTCTTCCTCTCAAACTCTCTCTGCAACACCACCTAAACCCTAGCCGCTGCCACTCAGTTCCACCCTAATCCACCTCAATCCCCACCTAATCCATGGTCTTCCATGGCATTTTGAGACGTGTACTCGTCTACTATGTCTACTGGCTGCATATTTTTCATGATTCCATGAACAAATCTCGACGAGATCTGGTCCAGTCCTTGCTCGACTTCAATCTCCGGTCTTTCTCCGGCCATCCATGGCTGTTCAAGTCAGGTCTTTCACTTTTCCGACTAGATCGGTATTTTCTAAGGCCTTTCTCATTTTCTCTAGGTTCTTTGAAACCCTAGATCTAAGAGTTGTCCGATTTTTCTTTCAGATCTACCTTAGATCTGTGCTTATTACGAACTTCTTAAGTGTTTTCTCGAATGTTCTTCGATTTTCTTTCAAAATGACTCTTCATTTTTTTTCAACGATTAGGCTTTCTCTTAACTTCTTTTAAAAATCTCTTCTCTGATTTTTGGTGTTGCTTTATGATTTTACTATGTTCAACAACTTGTTTAAGCTTTCCTTCTACTTGATTCAGCATGTTGAAAACCCTAGGTCTTTTTGGTCCTATCCGAGTTCTGAAACTGTCCTTGTCTGTTTGAATGTATATTTGTTCGAGTAAGTTCTTTGTTTTGACTCTCTTTTCCTTGTTTGACTTATCTGATTCTGAGTTCTTATCATCTCTTAAGTTCGACTACTATTGAAGCCCTAATTTCTTAAAAGGTTTTCCTCACTTGTTACTGTGAGACCTTTACTTGTTTCTGACTCTCTTTACCTTTTACTATGCTTTGTTCACTTTTAATTCTGTGTAACTACCTGACCTTGTTGAATACTGTGCTTTGAGTAGATCTCTTTAATACTGAATCCTAGCTTATTCCTGTTACTACTGTATGCTTATGTTGTTTCTTTTGCCAATGTGTTTGGACTTGTATGCCTGATACTGTTGTTCATTCTATTTATATGTTGAGGTGCAGAATCATGATCCTTTCTTGATTGATTCTGACTCCCTCAATGTTGCGGTTTATTGCAAAAGGTTTTCTTATGAGCCCTAATTTTATTCGTCTGTTTAAATTGATTGATTCACCTCCTTTAATTACTGTGATGTTTTACCTTGAATCTTTTCCCAAAATTAAGCATATATTCTGTACCTAGACTCAATTGTATACTCTATATTTTACTACCCCCTTATATGGCAAGAATCAATCTGTCTCAAACTGATTTCTTTCCTTAATTAACCTTGTTAGTATCCGTTTGAGCAATACTTCCTTGATTAATGGGAAGTACTTGCGTTAATTGATTCTGATTGTGATTATTTCCATGTTTGTATTAAGACTTTACATATTACCGTAATTTCTACTCGTTTCCAAAACTATAAATACCCTACCCTCTCTTCTTTTAAAGACGAACAGTTTAAGTTCAGAACACACACTTACACTCAAAAACTCTCTCTTTCTTAACTGTTACTTGTGCTACTATTTTGTCTAGCCGGCTGAAAGCCAAGGCTAGACTGTGGAATCTTGCTTAATCTTTTTCTTACTGCACTTTGCTTCTCTACTGGTATGTCCTTGTTAATTTCTAAGCCTCAGCAACAACATGCTTTCTTTAAGTTGCTTCAGTTTCTCATTCTTGTCTACTTCCGCTTCTGTTCTATAGTTAAGTTACACTGCTAGCATGCTGTAACATGTTCCCTTCCCCTTTTGAATTAATGCCTCCCTATGTGTGTACTCTGTCAATCACTTGTTGTGTACTTGCTACCTTATGAATCCCAAACCCCCATATCCCTTATATGTGTTTGTGCTCCTTTGGGTGGTTTGTGTCCGTGCCAGCATCAGCTATTGCTGTGGATGACCAAACCAGACCCCTGCTGGGGTTATGCAATGTATCCCCACGATCCTTTGCCCCTTTGAATGACTACTGATTCTGTGTAGTTTGAATTTCACTACTACAACTATTTTCAAATCACCCTTTACCACTTACTATTTCCAATCCAGTTAATAAATCTCTTTCAAACTATGTTTTGCACTTCCAGTATACTCTTAGAATCTAGGTTCTGCCCCTCTTGTGTGAGCCTTGCCTTGGGACCCTTGAGTTCCCTCTGATCTTGGACACATAAAGGCTGGCCCTTCAACACTGCACACATTCTATTTGGTTATGTAAACCTGGGTGTAAGCATTGCCCGGGATCCCCAGAGATCCTTAGGGAACTTTGACACACTCAGTATGAGAAAGGCTTTGAAACACTGGCATTGAAGTGATTAATTACATAACTCAGATAGGAAGTCAAGATCAGGCTTCCTTTAGTTGTAATTTCCTATTTCTGCACTTCTTTTGTAATTTAATCATTTTGGGCTGTAATAATTTAAAAACATTATGGGGTTGACTAGTTAAAAAGGGCTGGGAAATATGCATGTTTTAGCTATTAAAAGGGTAGATAACATGCCTATAGGGTCTACTTTGCTTCAAATACGGTCCGTTAATAAACATGCCTATAGGATCTGTTATTGTTTATAATAAATTCTGCATGCTTCACTTTCACACAACTAGAAATCTTGTCTATACGATATAAACGGCTTTAATAATAGATAACATGCCTATAGGGTTAAAAATCGGCTTTACACTTAGATACTATGCCTATAGGATCTAAATAGCTATAATAGAAATCATGCCTATAGAATTTAAAAAAACAGTTTAGTTGAAAAAGCCGTCTAGTTTGTGTTGTTATTCTGAATTGGATTAGTTAATTAATCTGCCGCTTCTTTAATAAGTTTCTCAAACACTGCCTTAATACGTTAGAAAGCATGCCAATAGGATCTCAAATCGCATGTTTAAAATTAATCACTGCTCCACTGCATTTCTTAATCAATATAGGTATCATGCTCATAGGATATCATTATTACGCCTAGGCAAGCCTTAGGTAATAATAAACACTGGAGCCGCCTTTGTTAATTATCAACTGCTACAACCAACAGGCAGGCCTGATTCAGAATTCTTATCTAAGCTATATAATGAATCTGGGTCTGACTCAAATTCCCTGCTTTAAGATTTTTTTTAAAATACAAACCTTAATTGTGTTTAAGTCGTGCTATTTATATGCATCATTTGCAGAGGTTCATATGAGCCTTCTAATTGCTTACATGTTTCCCCTTTAAAAGCAGTCCTATGTGTTTTTGTATGTCGCCTTAGCCTTTTTACCTTTAAACCCAAGAGTCAGCCTAAAATCCTCCCTCTTGTAGGAGTAGTAGTCCTAAAATTCCTCCGAGACTGATAGGAATGGGACGGGTAATAGCATGCAATAGAGGTCGAGACCAATCCGCGCTTTAATACCTTCACGGGGTGGGAAGGGTAGATATGGATATAATGACCGGTGCGCTAATACCACGTGTAGCCCCTCTTTTGAGGAGTATTTACTGGGTATTGCATTGATGTGATCCATATTACAAGCAAACCTAGGACCTTTTCACACTCACAAGCATGCTTAGATTCCAACTCTTTTTCAAACCTTGCTTTTATTGTTTTCAAACACTTGTGTATTTAAATTCAAAACCCTCTATTATTTGAGCCTTATTTGTTTACTTGTTAATTGCACCAATTCACAAAACCATCTGGCTGGGAACCACACTAGTGGATCCTGAG
The DNA here is from genome assembly GCF_001879085.1 of Nicotiana attenuata. NCBI lineage: Eukaryota > Viridiplantae > Streptophyta > Magnoliopsida > Solanales > Solanaceae > Nicotiana > Nicotiana attenuata. Next base: position 130,582 of record NW_017671359.1, on the reverse strand, counting down.
GGGTGCCTAACACCTTCCCCTTGGGATAATTTCAAGCCCTTACCCTATCTCTGGTTATCAAACATAGTTGTAGTTGAACCCCATAGGTGCTTTAACGCACCTTAAAATCGTTAGGTGGTGACTCTTCAAAATTGCAAAACCCCTTTCCCAAAAGGAAAGAGTTGTCCCAACCAAATGTCATAAACCCGATTTCGCGAGAAAAAGGGGGCGCGACAGCATGGCGACTCTGCTAGGAATTTTTAGGCTTTTACCATTTCAGATTATTCTTGTGAATTTGTACCTCTCCCTATGTGCAATTGTCTGTTTAATTCCTTTAAGCATTTGATTTCTTCTTTAAAAGCAAAACTGACATATCTTCCTTGTTTTCTTTCCTTTATTGCTTTAAATTATGAAACTGTTGTATTTATCACTTTCTTAATGTGCAAATACATGTCAACATGCTTTTAATTATTGCATGATCATGCTCAACATCATACTCCACTCGTGCCAAATAAATCCTATAGCAACGCTTACAAGGAGTGGTTGCACTCTTCCTATATCATTACCCCCTAAATTCGGAAAGGCATATTTGCGGTAAAACTAGTCGATCAGCGGTGCAGTCGACAGTTCCGAGCCTTCCCCCTTGAGTTATCCGCTCAAGGGTACCAGTCTAAGACCCCATAGAAACCTTACTCTGTTCAAATTGTGCATGCATCATGATCAAACCTAGCCAGATCAGTTATGTTGTCCACATAATGATCCTTTAATATAGCCTTGTCCAAAGTCCACTGGGTTTCCCTAAACCCAAAACGGACGTCGTCACGTTCTGTGCATTTATTGAAGAACTAGATTCTTCATGCTAATTGTTGATATTAAATAGTCGAGTCTGGTGGGGGTAAGGGTCTAACCTTATTTTCCTTGCAGAAATATGAGGCGCGAAGTCCCCATATTCGGCATGGTCACCAACATTCTCCCAAGGTTGCTAAGCCGGTGGAAAGATTTACACTCTAGTGATCAAAATCTCGTCAGAAAATATCTGGGAAATTTACCATCCCTCCTGGAGATCCAACCTAATAACATGATCATAGAAGCTGCCACATTGTTTTAAGTTTCTCAAAAGGGTTGAAGATTGTCAAGAGGCTAAAGGGGCTGAAGATATCTAGCCAGAGTACCTGTTGCTAGGACTTCGCGAGTTGGGGAAGCTATTCGACGGAGCCAAGGATGCCGAATCTAGGGAAGGTCCTTCTGGGACCAAGTAGATAGGAATTTATCTTTTCACTTCAAAATGTAACAAGGCCAATGGCCATTAGTAACTTTTTTTCCTGTTTACTTAATGTCGATTTGGGATTCGTCTTATCTTTATCAATGAAATGAGGCATTTAGCATTCCAAGTTCTCCAAATCAACTTGTCGCTAGGCCCACCTCGGGCACAACGAGGTTCCCAAAATTAGGACACGCTTTACATTCCTGCACTACGTGTTTAAATATTGTAATATTTTTTATGATCCTCACTACTTGGTTACCTTTTTGTTTTATTTTTGTTATTCCCCTGCCCAAAGGTTAGTTCATGCACTCTGGCAACATCATCTTATTCCACGAGATCCAGGGGCCCTCCGCCCACTCCTCCTCTTAGTCCTGTTAAGAACAAGAACAAAAGCAAGATGGAAGATTTGAACAACATCAGAAAAGAGAACACAACAGCAGAGGCCACTGATGGCCATGGTATTCGGGTTCCCAACAAAAATGTGTCACAACTTGAGCAGAAATTGTTGAAGTTTCAGGAAGAGCTCGATCAGGTTCGGAATCTGGCCAACCTATCCTTCTCCCTCAGCACCCCAGACACCAACTTCCCCAATGTTCAAAACCCCACACCTCCTCAGAAACAACCGAATCATCCCACTGCTCCAACAAAGAACCAATGCAACACTTGCCATACTCCAAACAACATTCCACTACTCATCCCAGAGCCTCAAAACTCCGGAAATGACCATTTCCACACTCACACACCGGCCACCACAACAATCCCATCTACGTGGAGACCATACCACTCTCCACCCAACCTATATCTTGCACACCTGAGTCTGATGAAAAGGATCTACTCATCAGAAACTTGGCTGAGGAACTTAAGAAACTAACCAGCCGAATTCAGGGCGTCGAAGGAAGTAAAGGGATCAAACGGTTGAACTATGAAGACCTCTGCATACAACCGGATGTCGAACTACCGGAGGGGTACAAACCTCCTAAGTTCGAGATGTTTGATGGTACAGGTGATCCAAGGGTCCGTCTGAGAACATACTACGACAAGCTGGTCGGGGTAGGAAAAGATGAAAGGATCCGCATGAAGCTGTTCATGAGGAGTCTGAAAGGAGATCTGCTATCTTGGTACACCAGCCAAGATCCCAAGAAGTGGTCGAGCTGGGTAGGTATGGCATCTGACTTTATGGACAGGTTCAGGTTTAACACAGAGAACGCTTCAGACGTATTCTATATCCAGAATCTAAAGAAGAAGCCCACGGAGACATTTCGCGAGTATGCTACTCGCTGGAGGTACGAAGCTGCTAAGGTCAGACCCGCCTTAGAAGAAGAAAAAATGAACAAGTTCTTTGTCCGGGCTCAAGACCCGTAATACTATGAGCGATTGATGGTGATTGAGAATCATAAGTTTTCCGACATTATCAAACTGGGGGAACGATTTGAAGAAGGTATTAAGAGCGATATGGTTACAAACTTTGAGGCCTTGCAAGCTACAAATAAGGCCTTGCGGTCTAGTGGTGTGTCTAAGAAGAGGGACATAGGGGCCGTAATGGTTGCACAAAGGACCAAGTCTCCCCTCAAATACCAAACTTACCCAATACCTCCAGTCACATATCAGCCAGCCCCAAATTACCACGCACCTTCTTGCCAAACTCCCCCACCAACTTATCAGTCACCTCCACCCCCTACATATCAACCTACCTCCCCAGATACTCCCAACCAGCTCATGTCTACCAAACTTACAATGCCCAACCACCTCATTATTAATCATCCCCCCGCACGCCAAAATTTCCCTAGGCCCCGACCTAATTTTGATCGAAGGCTCCCAAAACAATACACAACCATCGCTCAGCCCCTTGACCATNAGTGGGTTAACCCAAACAAGTCTTGTCATACCACTCCGGCATGAAAGGACACACCATCGATGAATGCTTCTCTTTAAAAGACAAGATACAGTCTCTGATTGATAACAAAGTCATTATAGTAAAGGAAGCCGCTCTGAACGTCCGCAACAACCCTCTGCCGGACCATAAGGGTGGGGGTATTCACATGATTGAAGTAGAGGATGATTGGGATCCCGAAGGATCCACCGGGTTGATCGCAGAAGGTGATGACCCAAAGAAACTAGCAGTTACTCTCAATCCCATCGTAGTCCAGATCCTACCTTCTGAGGACACCGAGGTAGATGTGTCTATACCTCTTGAGTTTAAAGCAGCACCATCAAAAAAGCACCAGCACCATTTGAGGTCGCAGTCTTGCCACCCAAAGAACATATTCCATTTGAAGTAAATATAACCGCGTCGATCCTAGTGGCGATGTCCACCATGCCGCCATTCTACATAAATGCCATACCATGGGATTATACAGCCGAGGCGAGAAGGAAAGGTAAGGCTAGAATTGAAGAGACTGACGCAGCCCAGGGTATGACAAGAACTGGCAGAGTCTATACCCCTGAACACCTAGCTGAATCAAGCAAGCAGGCCACCAATCGGCCACCCTTCATTGAGACAGGTCCGGATGACCTTTGGAGGAAAATACAGGCCAAGGAGTATTCGGTCATCGACCAGCTGAACAAGACGCCAGCACAAATTCCATCCTCTCGTTGCTGCAGAATTCCAAAACACACAAGAATGCTCTATTGAAGGTGCTGAGTGAAGCTACCAAGTAACATCACTGGCGGGAAATGGATAATATGGTGGGACAAGTGCTAGAAAGCCATAAAATCACCTTTTATGAGTACGAGCTGCCGCCTGAAGGGCTAGGTCACAACAAAGCATTGCACATCACTATACAATGCGAAGACTATTTCATCACCAGAATCCTGATAGATGGGGGTTCCAGCCTTAATATATGTCCTTTGGTAACACTCAAGAAGTTGGGCAAAGGGCTGCATGAGATAAAGGAAGGAGCAATCAATGTGAAAGCTTTAGATGGGTCTCAGAGGTCCACCATCGGTGAGATTAGTCTGTGTCTGCAGATGGGACCAACCTGGTTCGAGGCTGATTTTCAAGTAATAGATATGCCAGCATCCTACAACTTGCTGCTAGGACGACCATGGATTCATGCTGCTGGGGTCGTAGCATCAACACCGCATCAGGCCGTAAAGTTCGAATGGAATCACCAGGAAGTGATCATTCACGGCGACGGCAGCAATCCTATATACAGTCGCCAGACCATTCCGGCAATCGGAGGAAGAAGAAAGCTAGATGGAGATACCTACCACCACATCGAGCGGGTCAATGTTGTCGACAAAGACAAATGGTGGGATAACAAGATCGAGAGTATATTGAATTGGAGTGGGTAAGGACTCGGCAAGAACCTCCAAGGGATCTCTAAACCTATAAAACTCAAGAAACATGGCACTACTTTCGGTTTGGGATATGAATACATCTGGGAGGGAGTTCAATAATTGGTCTCCACTATGGCGCGGTCCTTACTACCCGTTAGAGCAACCAATACCGCATCTGGAGCAGACTTTCCAACAGGTCGACGTCGTCTATGGGACGGATGAAGAAGAAGCACTCGAGGCAGTGAAAAACTTGTTTCTAGAGGACAATGATATGGATTGCTGTGTTTTATTCGCGAGGAGGAGGGAGTGGAAGGTCCTTCCATACAAGCTGTGAGCAGAGGAGCACACCTCAACAATTGGACCATCAGGACCACCAGAGCCCGACGAGCCTCGGGGTAGCAAGGCTAAAACAAGCATTATTCACTGTTTTATTTATTGAATGATTTTCTTTTCGCATTTTTTTTCAATTTTCGTAATAAGATCTTCAATGTTCAAAACAATTATTCAATTTATCAAAGCATGTTTGATTTTTCCAATGAATTAATATTTATTTCTATCATTTTCCTCCTTCTTTACCAATACAGCATTACTATTACTTATCTTGATGAACCAATGACTGTGACATGCAATGAGAAAATGCAACAAACGGACATTGATTCAAAAGAAGATGACATTCCTGATGAGATTGTCAAAGAAGTTGAGAATTTTGAGAACAGACCTAAGTCCAACCTGGACGAAACCGAAATTGTTAACCTGGGAGATGCAGAAAATGTCAAGGAAACACGAATCCGCATTCACTTATCGCCATTAGAGAAGAAAGAATACACAGAGTTTCTAAAGGAGTATGAGGACATATTCGCCTGGTCGTATGATGAAATGACTGGTCTGAGTACGTCCATTGTGGCTCACAAACTACCAACTGATCCAATGTGTCCACCGGTAAAGCAAAAGCTTAGAAAGCTCAAACCTAGTATGAGTCTGAAAATCAAGGAAGAAGTCACCAAGCAGATCAAAGCTAAGGTTCTCAGGGTGGTTGAGTACCCGACATGGTTAGCCAATATTGTTCCAGTACCAAAGAAAGATGGGAAGGTCAGAGTCTATGTCGACTACCGGGATCTCAACCGGGCCAGTCCGAAAGACGACTTCCCTTTGCCGAATATACACATCCTGATTGACAATTGCGCCAAGAACGAGCTACAGTCATTCGTAGAATTGCTTCATTGGTTACTATCACATCTGGATGGATGAGGAAGATGTTGTGAAAACGGCTTTCATTAGGCCGTGGGGAGTGTATTTTTACAAGATGATGCCATTCGGCCTGAAGAATGCTGGGGCCACCTACATGAGGGCCATGACAACCATTTTCCATGATATGATACATAAGGAGATAGAAGTATATGTGGATGAAGTTATCATCAAATCCAAGAAGCCCACTAACCACATAGAAGATCTGAGGAAGTTTTTCAATAGACTACGGAGGTACAATTTAAAACTAAACCCCGCAAAGTGTGCATTCGGGGTTCCTGCTGGGAAATTGCTTGGGTTTATTGTGAGCTGCCGAGGAATAGAACTGGATCCATCGAAGGTCAAAGCCATTCAAGAACTACCATCGCCAAAGAATAAGAAAGATGTGATGAGTTTCCTAGGAAGGCTGAACTACATCAGCCGATTCACAGCACAATCTACAATTATCTGTGAGCCGATCTTTAAAATGTTAAAGAAGGACGCCGCTACCAAATGGACTGATGACTGCCAAAAATCCTTCGACAGAATCAAGGAGTACCTGTCAACACCACCAGTCTTAGTCCCGCCCGAGCTAGGCAGACCCTTATTACTCTACCTTGCAGTGTTAGATGGAGCTTTCGGCTGCATTTTGGGGTAGCATGATGAAACGGGGAGAAAGGAACAAGCCATTTATTATCTCAGCAAGAAGTTCACCCCGTATGAGGCCCGGTATTCTCTTTTGGATCGCACCTGCTGTGCTTTGACTCGGGTAGCTCAGAAGATGAGACATTATTTATGTGTCTATACCACGTATCTCATATCAAGGATGGATCCTTTAAAGTACATCGTTCAGAAACCCATGCCCACCGGCAAGTTAGCCAAGAGGCAAATCCTGTTGAGTGAGTTCGACATTGTTTATGTGACTCAGAAGGCGGTCAAGGGACAGGCACCGGCAGACCACCTTGCTGAAAACCCTGTAGATGGAGAATACAAACCCTAGAAAATGTATTTTCCTGATGAAGAGGTATCATTCATAGGAGAAGACATTGCAGAATCCTACGACGGTTGGAGGATGTTCTTCGATGGAGCAGCAAACTTCGAATGAGTTGGCATAGGAGCAGTCTTGGTATCAGAAACCGGTCAGCATTATCCAGTGTCTGCCAAACTCAGGTTCCCCTGCACCAACAATATGGCCGAATATGAAGCCTGCATCTTAGGGCTCAAAATGGCCATTGACATGAACGTGCAAAAGCTGCTAGTGATTGGAGATTCGGATATACTTATACATCAGGTACGAGAAGAATGGGCAACTAAGAACTCCAAGATACTCCCATATCTGGATCATGTACAGGAATTGAGAAAGAGGTTCACGAAGACGGAATTCTAGCACGTCCCTAGAGTCCAGAAGGAGTTCGCCGATGCATTGGCTACCCTATCATCAATGATGCAGCATCTCGACAAGAATTTCACTGATCCCATTCCGGTGAAAATTCATAATCAGCCAGCTTACTGTGCCCATGTTGAAGAGCAAGCAGACGGAAAGCCTTGGTTTCATGATATCAAGGAATACTCGGCAAAAGGAGAATACCCGGAGCTTGCTAATCATGCTCAGAAACGCACACTTCGGAGATTTTCCAACAACTTCTTTTACGGCGGAGGATTCCTGTATAGGAGGACTCCTGATTTGGGATTATTAAGGTGAGTTGATGCAAAAGAAGCATCCAGGCTACTAGAAGAAATTCATGCTGGGACCTGTGGTCCACATATGAACGGTTTTGTCTTAGCAAAGAAGATACTTGGCGTCGGTTACTTTTGGATAACCATGGAAACAGACTGCATCTAGTATGTCTGGAAATGCCATCGCTGTCAGATACATGCAGACATATAAAGGTACCATAGCCTATGAGACTTTCAAGATCAGACACAAGTATTCCATAGCCTACAGGCCTCAAATGAATGAAGTCGTAGAAGCCGCCAACAAGAATATCAAGAAGATATTGAGGAAAATGATAGAAAAGCATAAACAATGTCATGAGAAGTTATCATTTGCTCTATTGGGGTATCGCACCACAGTCCGCACATCAATCGGGGCAACCCCCAATATCTTGGTTTACGGTACAGAGGTTGTCATTCCCGCTGAGGTGGAAATTCCTTCCCTAAGGATCATACAGGAAGTTGAGCTCAACGACGCAGAGTGGGTGAAGAGTCGTTATGAGCAACTAGCTCTTATAGACGAAAAGAGAATGAATGCGGTCTGCCATGGGCAACTCTATCAGAACAGAATGTCCAAAGCCTTCAACAAAAGAGTCAAGCCAAGACAGTTCGCACCAGGGCAGCTGGTGTTAAAGAAAATTTTCCTGCATCAAGATGAAGCCAAAGGGAAGTTCTCTCCCAACTGGCAGGTCCCATACATGGTTCACCGGGTTTTGATAGGAGGAGCCCCCATACTTGTGGAAATGGACGGAGAAGTCTGGCCAAAGCCAATCAATTCAGATGCAGTCAAGCGTTACTATGTGTGATCTTTACGCTGTTCTTATATGATGTTAATTGAACTACGCCTGACCTGATTCCCGTTTAAGAGGGGATACGTAGGCAGCCCTATGGGTTCGGTCACAATTCAATAAAATTTTCATTTCCCCCCCTCCCCCCCCCC
>NW_017671359.1:37904-122163 GCF_001879085.1 Nicotiana attenuata | reverse complement strand
ATTGGAAACTGGGGCAAATCACGGCACGAGCAACAGTCATATGCATCAACCCATCAAACTGGGGAATAATTTTGAGGAGGACCCTCAAAGTTCTGTAGCAAGAGAGGTTGCAATGTCTCGAACCGCGTCACAGTCGTCGATTAATCTAAAAATTATTTTAATTATACATTTATGTCATACTTTTACAAAAATCATGCATGTTTATTATTGAAACTGCTTCGTTTAGCAATGCTACCCCAATGATACAAATGGTATCACCAAATCAAAGCGGAACAAGTCAAGTAAAGCCAGCAGGGATACGAGCTAACCTCTCCCCCTTTACAAAACTCACGGTTTTTCTTTGGATGCAGGCACAAGGATTGTGAAATCATTAAAGCATATTGCACACTCATGGAACAAACATTGTTCAAAGAATACGACTCTCTTCACCGTTACACTTGCCAACATTTGTTATCCGCACACCAGTGATGTCCCGTATGTTACAATGCTCCCAGTAATCACAACGCCGCAATATGCTGTCAGCTAGGAAAAGTCTACTGCCATTTGTTATCTTATTTATTGTATAAGGCTACTATTCTGCCTTCCGAGGTTAATCTCTACCTCTATCTGCATCTGCATTGCATAAGGCTACCATTCTGCCTTCCAACTTTCATAAGGATACCATTCTGCCTTCCAACTTGCATAAGGCTACTATTCTGCCTTCCGAGGTTAAGCTCTACCTCTATCTGTATCCGCGTTGGATAAGGCTACTATTCTGCCTTCCGAGGTTAAGCTCTACCTCTATCTGCATCTGCATTGCATAAGGCTACCATTCTGCCTTCCAACTTGCATAAGGCTACCATTCTGCCTTTCAACTTGCATAAGGATACTATTCTGCCTTCTAAGGTTAAGCTCTACCTCCATCTGCATCTACATTACATAAGGATACCATTCTACCTTCCAACTTGCATAAGGCTACTATTCTGCCTTCCAAGGTTAAACTCTACCTCCGTCTGCATCCACATTGCACGGTTGAAAGATCGCCACATTGCACGGCTGAAAGATCGCCACATTGAACGGCTGAAAGATCGCCACATTGCACGGCTGAAAGATTGCCACATTGCACGGCTGAAAGATCGCCAACCCATCCAAAGGCGTCATCGTTCGGAGGCACCATCTTCATAGCCCGAGAACACCATGTCATGGCCCGAGGATTTCAGTCAATCTTTGGCATATCATCATTCAAAGGCATCATGGTTCGGAGGCACCATCCTCATAGCCCGAGAATATCATTTCATGGCATGCGAATCCTTTATTAAACACTTCATGGCCCAGGACATCATGGTCTAAGGACGTCATCTCAACCGTCCAAAGATAGCATTCATGGTCCAACGGGAATTTGCATCATGTCTAAATCTACGCACAATATATGCTTCTATTGCTTATTTGCAGGTAAACCGGCAAGCCATCCCGGCGGGAGGGGTTCCGCTCCAGTGCCCGCAGCCATATCAGACCTAACAATTCCTGTAAGGCGTCCACGCACCCAGCCCTAGATATTGCGTCCGTTCTTGGAAAGTCTCCACTAGCATACTCCGTCGACAGATCCTGAACTACATATGGCCTGATTCCTGTAAAACCAGGGATATGTAGGCACCTCAGAAGCCAGGGTGTGGCCTAAACCTCTTTAAATCGTTCCGCACGGTCAAAATTGGCCATCGCATCTTTACCCGAAAACTCTTTCATCCTTCCTGGGTAAAGAGGGGCAGCTATTGACACCCAATTTTTTCCCTATATATTTTCAGTATGCAAAATACTTTCAAAATAACATATATATATGCATATATAAGTATGACCAAGCATTTTAGTATTTTCTTCCATAATTTTTAAGGATTTTTAAACTGATTTATTCCCCTTTTTCATCTACAAAATCCCAATAATTATGTCCAAAATTATTATTTTTTGATGATTCATTTATTGGATCTTTATATTTATGCCAAAATATGGCTAAAGTAATTCTTACATATTTTTTCAATTTTATTTAGTATTTTTTAAAGTTAATTGCCTATAATTGCAATATTAGCCTTTTTAAGATTTAATTGTGTTTTATATTCATAAAATTAAGAGCTATATTTTTAAATTGGCATTTACATGCTGTGAATCATTTTGGTGCTTTCAATTTATTCTCAGGAATTTATTTACTATTTTTTATAATCTAGAAATGGAAAAATTGGCTATTTAAATAACAGCCCATTTGTGTTGAAATTCTAGCCTAAATTGAACCCCAAATCAGACCCAATTAAACCCAGCCCCGACTCAATTAAACCGACCCAAACCTGGATCCCCACCTACCCCTTTTAATCTAGGCCGTTGATCATTCAGATCAACGGCAACCATTTACCCTTACCATTTTTAACCCAAAACGACCCCATACCCTAAAACATTTCTCACCACCGCCGCCCTTGAATCCCTTCCTCTCAAACTCTCTCTGCAACACCACCTAAAACCTTGCCGCCGCCACCCAGTTCCACCCTAATCCACCTCAATCCCCACCTAATCCATGATCACCCATGGCATTTTGAGATGTGTACTCGTCTCCTATGTCTACTAGCTACATATTTTTCATGATTCCATGGACAAATCTCGACGAGATCTGGTCCAGTCCTTGCTCGACTTCGATCTCCGGTCTTTCTCCGGCCACCCATGGCTGTTCAAGTCAGGTCCTTAACTTTTCCGACTAGATCGGTATTTTCTAAGGCCTTTCTCATTTTCTCTGGGTTCTTTGAAACCCTAGCCCTAAGAGTTGTCCGATTTTTCTTTCAGATCTATCTTAGATTTGTGCTTGTTACGAACTTCTTAAGTGTTTTCTCGAAGGCTCTTCGATTTTCTTTCAAAATGACTCTCCATTTTTTTTCAACGATTAGGCTTTCTCTTAACTTCTTTTAAAAATCTCTTCTCTGATTTTTGGTGTTGCTTTATGATTTTACTATGTTCAACAACTTGTTTAAGCTTTCCTTCTACTTGATTCAGCATGTTGAAAACCCTAGGTCTTTTCGGTCCTATCCGAGTTCTGAAACTGTCCTTGTCTGTTTGAATGTATATTTGTTCGATTAAGTTCTTTGTTTTGACTCTCTTTTCCTTGTTTGACTTATCTGATTCTGAGTTGTTATCATCTCTTAAGTTCGACTACTATTGAAGCCCTAATTTCTTAAAAGGTTTTCCTCACTTGTTACTGTGAGACCTTTACTTGTTTCTGACTCTCTTTACCTTTTACTATGCTTTGTTCACTTTTAATTCTGTGTAACTACCTGACCTTGTTGAATACTGTGCTTTGAGTAGATCTCTTTTAATACTGAATCCTAGCTTATTCCTGTTACTACTGTATGCTTATGTTGTTTCTTTTGCCAATGTGTTTGGACTTGTATGCCTGATACTGTTGTTCATTCTATTTATATGTTGAGGTGCAGAATCATGATCCTTTCTTGATTGATTCTGACTCCCTCAATGTTGCGATTTATTGCAAAAGGTTTTCTTATGAGCCCTAATTTTATTCGTCTGTTTAAATTGATTGATTTACCTCCTTTAATTACTGTGATGTTTTACCTTGAATCTTTTCCCAAAATTAAGCATATATTTTGTACCTAGACTCAATTGTATACTCTATATTTTACTACCCCCTTATATGGTAAGAATCAATCTGTCTTAAACTGATTTCTTTCCTTAATTAACCTTGTTAGTATACGTTTGCGCAGTACTTCCTTGATTAACAGGAAGTACTTGCGTTAATTGATTCTGATTGTGATTATTTTCATGTTTGTGTTAAGACTTACTTATTACCTTAATTTCTACTCGTTTTCAAAACTATAAATACCCTACCGTCTCTTCTTTTAAAGACGAACAATTTAGGTTCAGAACACACACTTACACTCAAAAACTCTCTCTTTCTTTACTGCTACTTGTGCTACTGTTTTGTCTAGCCGACTGAAAGCCAAGGCTAGACTGTGGAATCTTGCTTACTCTTTTTCTTACTGCACTTTGCTTCTCTACTGGTATGTCCTAGTTAATTTTTAAGCCTCAGCAACAACATGCTTTCTTTAAGTTGCTTTAGTTGCTCATTCTTGTCTACTTCCGCTTATGTTTCTGCAATTAAGTTACACTGCTAGCATGCTGTAACATGTTCCCTTCCCCTTTTAAATTAATGCCTCCCTATGTGTGTACTCTGTCAATCACTTGTTGTGTACTTGCTACCTTATGAATCCCAAACCCCCATATCCCCTATATGTGTTTGTGCTCCTTTGGGTAGTTTCTGTCCATGCCAGTATCAGCTATTGCTGTGCATGACCAAACCAGACCCCTGCTGGGGTTATGCAATGTATGCCCACGATCCCTTGCCCCTTTGAATGACTATTGATTCTGTGTAATTTGAGTTTCACTACTACAACTGTTTTCAAATCACCCGTTACCATTTACTATTTCCAATCCAGTTAATAAATCTCTTTCAAATTATGTTATGCACTTCCACTATACTCTTAGAATCTAGGTTCTGCCCCTCTTGTGTGAGCCTTGCCTTGGGATCCGTGAGTTCCCTCTAATCTTGGACACATAAAGGCTGGCCCTTCCACACTTCACTCATTCTATTTGGTTATGTAAACCTGGGTGTATGCATTGCCCGGGATCCCCTGAGATCCTTAGGGAACTCTGACACACTCAGGTATGAGAAAGGCTTTGAAACACTGGCATTGAAGTGATTAATTACATAAGTCAAATAGGAAGTCAAGATCAGGCTTCCTTTGGTTGTAATTTCCTATTTCTGCACTTCTTTTGTAATTTAATCATTTTGGGTTGTAATAATTTGTAAACATTATGGGGTTGACTAGTGAAAAGGGCTGGGAAATATGCATGTTTTAGCTATTAAAAGGGTAGATAACATGCCTATAGGGCCTACTTTGCTTCAAATATGGTCCGTTAGAAAACATGCCTATAGGATCTGTTATTCTTTACAATAAATTCTGCATGCTTCACTTTCACACAACTAGAAATCTTGTCTATACGATATAAACGACTTTAATAATAGATAACATGCCTATAGGGTTAAAAATCGGCTTTACACTTACATACTATGCCTATAGGACCTAAATAGCTATAATAAAAATTATGCCTATAGAATTTAAAAAAACAGTTTAGTTGGAAAAGTCGTCTAGTTCGTGTTGTTATTCTGAATTGGATTAGTTAATTAATCCGCCGCTTCTTTAATAAGTTTCTCAAACACTGCCTTAATACCGTTAGAAAGCATGCCAATAGGATCTCAAATCGCATGTTTAAAATTAATCACTGCTCCACTGCATTTCTTAATCAATATAGATATCATGCTCATAGGATATTATTATTAAGCCTAGGCAAGCCTTAGGTAATAATAAACACTGGAACCGCCTTTGTTAATTATCAATTTCTACAACCAACAGGCACGCCTGATTCTTACTTATTATGTGAGCTATATAATGAATCTGGGTCTGACTCAAATTCCCTTCTTTAAGATTTTTTTTAAAACTCAGACCTTAATTGTGTTTAAGTCGTGCTATTTATATGCATCATTTGCGGAGGTTTATATGAGCCTTCTAATTGCTTACATGTTTTCCCTATAAATGCAGTCCTATGTGTTTTTGTATATCGCCTTAGCCTTTTTACCTTTAAACCGAGGAGTCAGCCTAAAATCCTCCCTCTTGTAGGAGTAGTAGTCCTAAAATTCCTCCGGGACTGATAGGAATGGGACGGGTAATAGCACGCAATAGAGGTCGAGACCAATCCACGCTTTAATACCTTCACGGGGTGGGAAGGGTAGATATGATATGATGACCGGTGCGCTAATACCACGTATAGCCCCTCTTTTGAGGAGTGATTACCGGGTATTGCATTGATGTGATCCATATTACAAGCAAACCTAGGGCCTTTTCACACTCACAAGCATGCTTAGATTATAACTCTTATTCAAACCTTGCTTTTATTGTTTTCAAACACTTGTATATTTAAATTCAAAACCCTCTATTATTTGAGCCTTATTTGTTTACTTGTTAATTGCACAAATTCACAAAACCATCTGGCCGAGAACCACACTAGCAGATCCTGAGGGGTGCCTAACACCTTCCCCTTGGGATAGTTTCAAGCCCTTGCCCTATCTCTGGTTATCAAACATAGTTGTAGTTGAACCCATTAGGTGCCCTAACGCACCTTAAAATCGTTAGGTGGCGACTCTTCAAAATTGCAAAATCCCTTTCCCAAAAGGAAATAGTTGTCCCAACCAAATGACATAAACCTGATTTTGCGAGAAAAAGGGGGCACGACAGCTTCTACATTTGATAGTGTCACCATGGCCGTTTATAAAGTGGGCGATGGACAAAGCCATTCCTTTACATCAAGGGCCGGAGAAAGTAAGATTTCTTTTGGTTTTAACTGACTATTTTACTAAATGGGTAAAAGAAGGTCCTTACCAAAAGATCGGGGAACGTGAAGTGATTGACTTCATATGGGACCACATAATTTGCCGATTTGGCGTACCAAAGGAGATTGCTTGTGACAATGAGCCACAATTCATAAGTTCAAGAATCAGAAAATTTTTGGAAGGGCTGAAGATCAAACGAATTACGTCTTCACAGTACTACCTGAGTGCTAATGGACAGGCGGATGCAACCAACAAGTTAATAATTCAAAACCTTAAAAAGAAGTTTGAAGATGCTAAGGCTTTCACGACCCAAACCGATGGGCCGTGACAAGTTCCCGAGTTCTACCTATCAAACAGCCCTAAGCATACGTCTAAGATATAAACATGAAGTAAGTGTAGCTCATGCATAACGTCTTGAAATAAACTACCGATCATATAAACAACATACGTGGGAAAACATACCCAAGGGACATATATATATATATATATATATATATATATATATATATATATATATATATATATATATATATATGTATACGAAATACTTAGGGCGAGCCGACAAGGACACATACTATCCAACTATACAGGACTGTCTACGGACCTCTAACAGACTGTAAAACTGCATAAATGACGGGATAGGGCCCTGTCATACCCATACGTATACAAAAGTATCGTATTAAAACTCAATAGCAGCTCCGGATCAAATGGAGCATACCAACTCTCGCTGAGCAAGGATCCTAAGGGGGACCATCAGCCTGTCTACCTGCACTTGGGGACATGAAACACAGGCTCCCGGGCAATAGGGGCATCAGTACGAACAACGTGATGAGTATGAAAGGCATAAAAAGTAGTATATAAAAGACATGAAAGAAACATAGATTAAAGGACTCAACCTGTAAGTCTGAATAGCTCTGTGAATCATGAAACATTAATAATGCATGCATATGCGTATAAATGTCATGTCATGCATAGGTATATGCATAGATAACATCATCAAGACTCTGAGTCCATCCCATCATATCATCTCATCCTCCACGGGCAAAATCATAAACCTATACCAGCTGATCGGGTGCTGGTGCGTATATAACGCCATAACCTTTCCCCATACCCCATATACATATATTATACACGTATATAATGCCATCTGGTCATGGGTCAATATACATGTATAAATGGATACAATGCATAATGAAGTAAGTCAATAAGATTTCTCGGAATGTCATGAGACCCATGAATAGACGAAATGAATAGTAGGACACATTGGGAATCAAGAACATAGGCAACTCTAGTACTTCTAAGAATAGAATCATTTTAGGAAGTTGTGTGCTTTCTCGTTTCATTGTATCATATGGATTATGCTAAAAGAAAAGAAGGGATAGTCTTAACATACCTCAAGTCATCAATGCAACTCACCAACAAGCTTATGATAAGCGCGCCAACCCTATAACAAAGAAATACATGTACAACTTAGATGGCGCTAGAATATCATGTATCTCAAACGATAACTCGATTCTAAAATAAAACGGCCAGCATTTCCCCTGATTTTACTGCTCCCTCAAGCCTACTATAGGTGAGATACAAACACTATACAATCAAAAACTCAAAAACAACCCAACTACAATTCGGGACCTTCAATACAACAAAAATCCCAAATATACCATAACACACCCAATCAACAAGTTATCAATTAGCCTGAAATTGCAACGATGAACGACCAGCCTACTACCCTACCACATTTGTCCTTTCTCCATGCCCACTTATCCTTACAAACTCCATAAATAAGCACCACAGTAGGCCAACACGAGTGGACTACAAAACAGTCCACTAAAAGTAAAATAAATTGAACTCACGGCTTCCGATCACCGTCCCGTGAGTTCTAACTATTAGGAAATGAATTTATCAACCTTCCTTGATATTTAAAAGATTAAATACAGAAAGTAGGAGTTTTCTTAACGATGAAGTACCTTCGAAAACTCAAACTACAAAAAAAGAAAAAGAAAAAAAGAGGTGATATAGCGATAATTACGTCGTAGGGATCGTTCTAAAGTCATCGCTTCTTAATTTCATACCCGGGATGTTAATCTTATTTGAAACCCTAGAAGACAGCATATGGATATGTTTATGGATTTTCTCAGGTCGCATTTTATGGAAAAATGAATATAAATACAGCCTAAGAACTTTATATATCAACTTGGAAAAGTCAAAGAGGTGCTAGCTTGGCATCCTAGCATTGGCCCATCTTCCGACGCTTATATCTTTTTATCCGGATGTCGTATGAATGAACGGCTAAGAGAGTTGGAAACTACATTCAAAGACCTTCAATTAAAAAGACCTCATATAACACACGAAATGTATTGCTCAAAAGGCTTCAGCGACAACCTACTTGTCACCTATGCAGTCTGTGCCGTCTCGCAAAATTACAAATATCTATCTACTCCAATGTTATATAGATGAACAGTTTAATGCGTTAGAAACTAGATTTGAAGATATTCAAGTATATTGGGAGAAAAGCTCTGCTACATTTGACCTAATTTTCAGCACATTTATGAATGTAACTTGTGATGACCTTTGCCAACTTTTGTTCCATAATTCGTTTGACTTCAAACGTAACACACGACTATCATAAGCCTAAAATAACTCATAACATAACCTCCTTATCACGTCAAGAACCCCAGTCTCACCCCAAAGTGCATGTTATAACATTCAAAACTTATCGGCTTTCGACGAAACTTACTTTTCGTTTAGCTTCAAAGCTTTCGAACCCTCTTGCTACTTGTTATTCATGATCTTGTAGATTTTTAACCTCCATGTTAACATGATTAACTTACTGTATGTACTCTCAAAGACGATCTTATTTATGATTTTACATCAATAGACTTACGAATACTCTCACGTATGAAGATATGGGATGTAACATTATTCCCCTTTTTGGAACATTCTTCCGCGAATGTTGACTAATGCACTTATTGGTCCCATAACCGAATAGCTCTTACAAATACTTTAGTATTGTCCTTGCCATCTGGGCAATTGTTCTGTGAATAAATCTCATGGCCAGGGCATTTTCCCTGATTTTACTGCTCCATCAAGCCTACTATAGGTGAGATACAAACAAAATACAATCAAAAGCTCAAAAACAGCCCGACTACAATTCGGGACCTTCAATACAACAAAAACCCCAAATATACCATAACACACACAATCAACAAGTTATCAATTAGCCTGAAATTTTAAGAACGAGTGGCCAGCCTACTACCCTACCACATGTGGCATTTCTCCATGCCCTTTTATCCTTCCAAACTCCATAAATAAGGAGCACAACAGGCCAACATGAGTGGACTACAAAATAGTCCACTAAAAGTAAAATAAATCGAGCTCAAGGCTTCCGATCACCGTCCCGTGAGTTATAACTATTAGGAAACGAAAAACTTCCTTGATATTTAAAAGATTAAATACAGAAAGTAGGAGTATTCTTAACTATGAAGAACATTCAAAATCTAAAACTACAAAGAAAAAGAGAGGCAATATAGCGATACTTATGTCGTAGGGATCGTTCTAATGATATTGCTTCCTGATTTCGTACCCGAGATGTTAATCTTCTTTGAAACCTTGGAAGAGAGCTTATAGATATGTTTATGGATGTTCTCAGGTCGATTTATATGGAAAATGAATATAAAGACGGCCTAAGACCTTTATATATCAACTAGAAAAAGTCAAAGAGGTGCTAGCTTGGCACCCTAGCGTAGGCCTATCTTCCGATGCTTATATATTTTTATCCGAATGTCTTATCAACGAACAGTTAAGAGCGTTGGAAACAACATTCCAAGACCTTCAATTAAAAAGACCTCGTATAACACACAAAATTTATGGCTCAAAAATCTTCAGTGACAAACCTACTTGTCACCTTACAGTCTGCGTAGTCTCTTAAAACTACAAATATCTCTCTACTCCAATATCTTATCGACAAACGGTTTAATGCATTAGAAATTAGACTCATAGATCTACAATTTGATATGTGTATAATCTCATAATTCCAAGTATATTGGGAGAAAAGCTCCACTACATTTGACCTAATTTTAGGCATATTTATGAATGTAAGTTGTGATAACCTTTGCCAACTTTTGTTCCACAACTCGCTTGACTTCAAAACGAAACACACGAATATCATAACCCTAAAATAACTCATAATGTGACCTCCTTATCACGTTAAGAACCCTAGTCTCTCACCAAATTGCATGTTATAACATTCCAAACTTATCGACTTTTGACAAAACTTATTTTTAGTTTAGCTTCTAAGCTTTTCAACCCTCTTGGTACTTGTTATTCATGATCATAAAGATTTGTAATATCCAAGGTAATATGATTATCTTACTTTATGTACTTTGAATGATGATCTCATTTCTGAGCTTACATCAATTGACTTACGAATATTCTCATGTACAAAGATATGGGGAGTAACATCATTCCCCCATTTGGAACATTCGTCCTCGAATATTGACTGATGCGCTTATTGGTCTCATCAACGAATAGCTCATACGAATACTTTAGTACTGTCCTTCTGTTCATTGTTCTGTGAATAAATCCCATGGCTAGGGCATTCCCCCCTTCAGGCCTCAAATTCGTCCAATCTTGTTACTGTTGCTACCTTCTTTCATGCAGCCTGTACGACTTTTTCCTTGTATGTGCACCTATGCTATCTTCTATTCCTTTTCTTCCAGCTTTTAGCCAATCTCTAGACCTCACTTTCTGAACATATGCAGAATTATGACAAGCTGTCCCTCGGGGCATCTATAGGTGTATTGAAGTTCATCTCTCGGTACTTTGCCAAACTAACTACCATTGTTATATCTTGTTTCATAGCCTCGGTTAGCAACAAGCTTATGTCAAATAGCGCGCAAACCCTATAACAAAGAAATACATGTACATCTTAGATGACACTAGTATATCACGTATCTCAAATAATAACTCGATTCTAACATAAAACGGGCAGCATTTCTCTTGAATTTACTGCTCCCTCAAGCCTACTATAGGCGATATACAAACACAATGCAATCAACAACTCAAAAACAACCCAACTACATTTCGGGACCTTCAATACAACAAAAACCCCTAATATACCATGCCACACACAATCAACAAGTTATCAATTAGCCTGAAATTATAACAACGAGCGACCAGCCTACTATCCTACAACATGTGGCATTTCTCCATGCTCTTTTATCCTTCCAAACTCCATAAATCAGCATCACAACAGGCCAACATGAGTGGACTACAAAATAGTCCACTAAAAGTAAAATAAATCGAGCACACGGCTTCGGATCACCGTCCCGTGAGTTCTTACTATTAGGAAACGAATTTATAAACCTTCCTTGATATATAAAAGATTAAATACAGAAAGTAGGAGTTTTCTTAACTATGAAGAACCTTTGAAAACTAAAACTACAAAGAAAAAGAGAGGCGATAGAGCGATACTTACGTCGTAGGGGATCGTTCTAATGTTATCGCTTCTTGATTTCGTACGCGGGATGTTACACCTTGGTGCTTAGACTATTTAAAACATTCTTGGTGTAATGAGTTAAGGGAATTGCTTAAAAAAGGTTGTGTCTATAAGTGTACTTTTATTACTCAAGGACGAGCAATGTTTAAGTGTGGGGTATTGATGTGTGGCCATAATTCCATAGTTTCGTACATTATTTGCCTTGCATTTTATATGCTTTAATAATAAATTAAACTTTATTTGCACAAAATGGAGTCTATATTAGGTGTAGGTGAATTGGAGATGAAAGTAGAGCAAAAGGGACACTTAAACGTTGAAAGCGTGCTCGAGAACAGTGAAAAGGAGAAAGCTGGCGAAGCCAGGCCTATAGCAGGCTTTATACCTGGCGAAGCCAGGCCTATAGTAGGCTTTATACCTAGCGACGCCAGGCCATTAGCTCGCGTAGGAGCTGGCAAGGCGAGGCAAAGGCGAGCTCATGCAGGCTGTATACTTGGCGATGCCAGGCCTGGGGCGAGGTCCACCAAGCGTTATGCCTCGCGAGGCCAGGTCTAGGCGTGCATATTCCTAGTTTTGAAGACTTATTTCGTCTCTTGGTTTGACTAGGACTTTGCCTACATGTTTAGGTCATTTCCTACACATATAAATAGACCTAAAAACACCACTTTTGACGGCGATTGGACAGATTTGAGAGAGATTCGACCTAAGGAGGCAAGAACATGCTAGGAACAAGGCGGAGAATTCTTCTACATGTTTTTCATTTCCTTCTTCCTATTTCCATTATTGGTTATGAATTCTAGTATTGTAGTTATGCATACTATTATGAATAACTAATTTGTTATCTAGAGTTTTGATAGAACCCTTTGTAGGATAAATTCTTGTTATGTTTTCATATAATTCAGCCCTTAGATTTCTCTATTTGTTCAACTACGTTATTATTGTGTTTGGTTGAAGAGCTCCCAATCGACTGTGCCTATTTAGTGTGTATTTCTCGGGAGAGAGTGAATATTTAGGTAGTTGTTGAAAAAAATCACTCCTAGCGTATATGAGGGATCAATACGGAGGGTTTAAAGGTGGGATTAGGGATAACGAAACCTTGGTGCGATCCGAGTGAGCCGTACTTAATGCCAGCTAGCGTAAATCGGGAGAATATTCCTAGTAAATTGTGGTAGTTATGTACGCGGCTAAAATCGGAGAGCTCAATTTTATGACCGTTGTACCGCGCCGAAGTTTCACCTTGAAGGCCCGAGGAACAACTCGAGGTTCGTCCTCGAGGATCCTTTATGACCGACCTCGGGGAAGCGCAAATCGATGGTCATCATGAGCGAGCGGGAAATTCCCAAGGCGAGTGATCAAAGCTGACAAAACCTGCAAGAGAAGCGCTATTCTGTACCAAACTAGCGAATAGCTGTACCAGCTATATTTTCTTTGTAATGATTACTCATGTACAATGTTGGGGTTTCCCCTCCTATATAAAGGGGGCCTTTACTGCTTTGTAGCATATACAACACACTACATTGAATACAAGAACAAGAACATTCTCTGCTCTCTAACTTAAACATATTCTCCTTTGGTTTTATTACTTACATTTATTGATTACATTTATTGTATTTCATGGATAGTTCTTCATTTACTGCTCATTATTGATCATAAAGAGTCATCATCAAGGCCTTTAGAACTGTTAGTTCACCATCGACTGTTCAAAGCCCAACGCCTGGCTCGACCTCGAGGCCCGTATAAGCCAGCTCGAGGCCCTGATTCTCAGCTACTCGGTTTGCCTGATACACCATCTTAAAACTCTTACCTTATTTTCTAGTTTCACACTTAGCATCTATTGCCTAACAACTAGCATCACAATAAATCACGTATTTTTAGAACCACAAAATCCAATTTAATTGTAATTACCATTTTCAAGGTAAACAGTTTGGCGCCCACCGTGGGGCTAAAAATAATAGTGATTGTTTTCTGGTTGGTTTACTACATAACGCAAGTTATCTTTTATGCTTTTTCTTGCCCAGAGAATCTTTGATTTCATGTCAAAATGTAAAACTCAGTGAGTGCACATGAGAAAAACGGTCCTGAGGACCATAGAGGGAATAGTACAGCTATTTCAGGTGTCGGTGTACCACCACGAAACCCTAAGGATGCACCGGAACCAATTCCTGTGGACGTGGTCTCGTGTAACGCCCAACACGTCGATATAAGCTCCCACACCAACACGAATATACGCCAAGAGAGCCAACAGGGAGCTCGGAAAGAAAGAGAGGCAGACGGGAGAAACGGAATGTAAAAACGCCAGCACATCGTTCATATGATCATCAGAGGGACCGACGTTCCCCAAGGACCCGTGATCAAGCGGGCAAAGGTATTCGTCGCAACGAAAGGACAAATGCCCAAGGACGTCCTTGCCTTCAGTGAAGAGGACTTCGAGACCTTGTCTCATCCCCATAACGACGCGCTGGTAATTCCATTTCTCTTGAATAGCGTTCAAATTAAGCGTGTACTCATCGATCCAGGTAGCTCGGCCAAACGCAATCAGGTCGAAGGTGGTGGAGCAGCTCGAATTGCTCGATCAAATCATACCCACCTCCCGAGTCCATAGCGATTTCAACATAGTCGGCGAAACAACAAAGGGGGAGATCACCCTCCCGGTCAACATGTCGGATACAGTTCGAAACACAAAATTTCATGTCATCGAAGGTGACATGAGGTATAATGCATTACTTGGAAGACCATGGATACACAACATGAGGGCATTACCATCAGCTCTTCACCAAAAGATAAAGTTTTCAACAGAAGACGGTATACGGTGTATGGAGAACAGCGTGCGGCGAAGGAGATGTTTACCATGAGGAGCCACCAACCTCAATACCCTCCACCTCGGAGGAGCCGGAGGACAAACAGACCCTCGAGAACGATGAAGAAGACTTCCTGAACCCCCGAACCTTCATTGCCCCCGAAGAATCGAACGCAACAAAATCAACAATTGAAGAGCTGGAACAAGCCGTTTTGATCGAGCATCTCCCAGATCGGAAGGTATACCTGGGAACGGGATTAACCCTCAAACTCAGGAAAGAATTCATTCAATCCCTTATTAATAACATCAATTGCTTTGCGTGGTTCCATTTATATAGGACAGGGATCCTGCCGGAAATAACCACCCATCGACTAAGTGTCGACCCTAGGTTCAAACTAGTGAAGCAAAAAAGAAAACCTCAGTCCGAGGTAAAACACGCGTTCATCAAGGATGAGGTAACAAAACTCCTCAAAATAGGACCTATTAGGGAAGTAAAATATCCCGGACGGTTGGCCAATATGGTGGTAGTTCCCAAAAAAGGGAATAAGTTAAGAATGTGCGTAGATTATAAAGACTTGAATAGGGCATGCCCCAAGGATTCATTCCTGTTGCCCAACATCGACCGCTTAATCGATGCTATGGCCGGCCACGAGATCCTCACGTTTCTCGACGCCTACTCGGGGTATAATCAAATCCAGATGAACCCCGAGGATAGGGAAAAAACTTCGTTCATCACGAAGTATGGTACGTACTGCTATAATGTGATACCCTTCGGGTTAAAAAATGCGAGAGCCACATACCAACGCCTAGTTAATTAAATGTTCGAAAACCAAATAGGCAATTCCTTGGAAGTTTACATTGATGATATGTTAGTTAAGTCCTTGCACGCAGAGGAGTATCTAACTCATTTGCAGGAGGCATTCGACATCCTCAGAAGCTACAACATGAAACTCAATCCTGAGAAATGTGCCTTCGGAGTGGGTTCGGGCAAATTCTTAAGCTTCATGGTATCAAATAGGGGGATTGAGATCAATCCCGATAAAATCCTTGCCATCGAAGAGATCACGGTGGTGAACAATGTAAAGGCCGAGCAACGGCTGACTGGACGAATAGCAGCTTTGGGCCGATTCATATCAAGGTCATCAGATATGAGTCATCATTTCTTCTCCCTAGTTAAAAAGAAAAACAGCTTCGAATGGACTCCGGAATGCCAACGTGCTTTAGAGGAGTTGAAGCGATACTTGACAAACCCACCTTTACTCCATACCCCCAAGGAGGATGAGACACTGTATTTGTACCTAGCTGTGTCCGAGGTAGCGGTAAGTGGTGTGCTGGTTTGAGAAGAGCAAGGTACGCAATTCCCTGTCTATTATGTAAGTCGGACCCTGGGAGATACCGAAACCAGGTATCCGCACCTAGAAAAGTTAGCTATTGCATTAATAAGTGCATCTCGAAAATTAAAGCCTTATTTCCAATGCCATCGTATTTGTATTTTAAAAACATATCCTCTCCGAAGCATATTGCATAAGCCCGAACTGTCAGGCCGTCTGGCCAAATGGGCAATTGAACTCGGGGGGTACGATATCGAATACCAACCTCGAACGGCTATCAAGTCCCATATCCTGGCGGATTTTTTGGCCAACTTCACACCTGCCCTCGTGCCCGAGGTAGATAAAGAACTTCTACTAAAGACGGGCACATCTTCAGGGATATAGACCTTGTTCACTGATAGCGCCTCGAACGTGAAAGGTTCTGGACTTGGTATAGTCCTAAACCCACCTACGGGCAGCATGATTAGGCAATCTATAAAAACTAAAAAATTGACTAACAACTATGCCGAGTATGAGGCTATGATTGCAGGTCTGGAACTGGCCAAAGGCCTAGGAGCAGAAGTCATCGAAGCAAAATGTGATTCCCTTCTGGTAGTAAATCAGGTAAATGGGAGCTTCGAGGTTCGAGAAGACAAGATACAAAGATACCTAGACAAAATTCAAGTCACACTGCACCGCTTCTAAGAATGAACCCTGGTCCACATACCTCGAAAACAGAATAGCGAGGACGATGCCCTCGCGAACCTGGGGTCATCCATCAAGGAAGATGACTTACTTCCCGGGGCTGTTGTTCAGCTATCCAAATGAGTGATCGAGAAAGGCCACACTGCGATCAACTCCACCAGCCTAACATGGGATTGGAAAAACAAATATACCGATTATTTGAAATGTGGGAAGCCACCCGCGGACCCGAAAGAGTCAAGGCCTCTGCGAACTAAAGCAGCCCGATTCTCGCTCGACGAAAATGGAACTCTGTACAGGAGAACCTTTGATGGTCCCCTAGAAGTATGTCTGGGGCCGGGGGACACAGATTACGTGCTCCGAGAAATCCACGAGGGCACCTGCGGAAATCACTCCAGTGCCGAT
Organism: Nicotiana attenuata; assembly: GCF_001879085.1. Lineage (NCBI taxonomy): Eukaryota > Viridiplantae > Streptophyta > Magnoliopsida > Solanales > Solanaceae > Nicotiana > Nicotiana attenuata. The sequence continues at coordinate 105,043 of NW_017671359.1, read as the reverse complement.
TCCTTAGTCCGAAAGGTGATCAGAGCAGGTTACTATTGGGACAGCATGGAGAAAGGCACCAAATAATTAGCCCGAAAATGCGACAAATGCCAGAGATTCGCACCGATGATTCACCAACCCGGTGAGAAGCTACATTCGGTCTTGTCACCGTTGTCGTTCATGAAGTGGGGAATGGAAATCATCGGACCCCTACCGACGGCGCCAGGTAAAGCTATATTTATTTTATTTATGGCTGACTATTTATCAAAATGGGTGGAAGCGCATGCCTTCAAAAAGATAAGAAAAAAAGAAGTCATTAATTTCATATGGGACCATATCATGTGCCGGTTCGGAATTCCTTCCGATATAACGTGTGATAACGGGAAACAGTTCATGGAAAGCAAGGTAACACAGTTCCTCGAGGACCACAAAATCCATAGAATCCTGTCAACACCCTACCACCCATGCGTAAATGGTCAGACGAGTCCACAAACAAAACCATCATTCAAAACTTGAAGAAGAAGTTAGAAAGTGCAAAGGGAAAATGGAGAGAAATATTACCCGAAGTACTATGGGCATATCGAGCAACTCCAAAATCAAGCACAGGAGAAACACCTTTCTCCCTGGTCTATGGCGCCGAGGCTTTAATACCGGTCGAGGTCAGAGAACCAAGCGCCAGGGTCCGACACGCCACTGAAAGCTCAAATAGTGAAGCCATGACTGCGGCTCTCGAGCTATTGGATGAAAAGCGAGAAGCTTCGCTGGTCCGAATGGCCGCCCAAAAACAAATGATCAAAAGTTACTATAACAGGAGAACAAATCTCCGCATTTCGGAGTCATGGAATTGGTCCTGAGGAAGGTCACCCTGAACACTCGAAACCCTAATGAAGGAAAGCTAGGCCAGAACTGGGAAGGACCGTACCGCGTCCTCGGAGTGATCGGCAAAGGGTCCTACAAGCACGGTACCATTGAAGGCGAACAGATTCCGAGCAATTGGAACATATCAATGCTCAAACGCTATTACTACTAAGGAGTTCGATGGAAAACGCCGAAGCATCCTCCCAGCTTGAAGGCCTTAGGTTTTAAAGCATGCGTTGCACTCTTTTCCTTCGATCGGGTTTATATCCCAAGAAGGGTTTTACCGGCAAGGTTTTTAATGAGGCAACATCAATATGCTGCCTGAGGAGAACTTAACAAGTATTCAAGGCTTCTCTTCAATCAACCTCAAATACTAGAGGGCATCCCCCCGGGAGATCACCCCCTCAAAGAAGTCAAGAAGTGCCAAATACGGTCTCAATAGGAAAATGATGTATCGGGCCAAACGGTCGAATGAACCGTGTCCGCATAGAATAATTTAACCCTTGACGGCAAAAACAATGTATACTTGTGCCAAGTAATCAAGGAATATTTTTCCATTAAAGCACTTTGCGCTTCAAAGAAACCCACTATTTTTTCGAAACGACACCAGAGCCGAAAATCTCCCGAACGCTCGGGGACTGACGTCAAAAACTCGAAGCCATATGACCTTCGAGTCGGCAACTTCGAACCCGTTAGCCCTCAATGAGGCAACTCCAAGTTTACACAAAACGGCTCCAGAGCCAAAAGTCTCTCGACGTCTCGGGGACTGTCGCCGACGGTCACCACATCGATTTGTCAAAACTCGAGGCTATAAGACCCCATGCGGGCAACCTCGAGCTCGTAAGACCTTCATAAGACAATACCAAACCTATAAGACCTCAAGAAAGGCATGAGTTATGCTTATACCAAGTAACCAAATCTGTATGACCTCAAGCAAGGCATGAGTTATACTTTTACCAAGTAACCAAATCTGTAAGACCTCGAGTAAGGCATGTTAAAATTTATAAGACCTTAAAAAAGGCATAATCCTGATCTTAAAGTTAAGGCTATATATTCGAACTTGTAAGACCCCTAATAAGACATACCCTCGATATGGACGCCGAAGCTACTTCACTCGGGGACTAAAAGGCTACGGCCAAATATAATGACTACGGTCACAGGGCTGTACCAGCCAAACTAACGTGACTCGGGGACGCCCATTCGTTGCCATAACACTCACAGACCTTACTTCAAAAATACTTCGAAAAGAACCGGTTAATCAGGCTACCCTCAGCATAAGCAAAAGAGCTTCGACCATGTCAGCTCTAAACAACAGGCTTCGAAACATTCAGCCATCGAGCGAAACCCTCCGAGGTGCTCATTTATCGCTGTATAATATCTCACAATCGAGGTTCTCATCGAACAGTCAATGAGTCGGGCGAACACAAAAATTCAAAAAAAATCTTTAACGAGGGAAAAATAAGCCTATACTAGAGGTCATACCGACCCTACGTGTAAGAGCCACTGTCGCCAGCTTAAATTAAGGGTCGTACCGACCTAATACATAAGAGCGACTATCGCCAGCTTGAATCAAAAAGGTGTATCGACCCAATGCATAAAGGGCCCAAACGCCAGCTTACATTAGAGGTCGTACCGACCCAACAAGTAAGAGCCAGCTTAAAATTCAAAAACCTAAGGGTCAATGAACTCGAACCGAAGTCCGACTCAAGGATCGAGCCCGAAACAGTTAACTAAAAGGTGTCTAAAGGCAAATGCGTAACAACCAAAGCGCCAGCCTATATTAGAGGTCGTACCGGCCCAACGCGTAAGAGCTTAAAGGCCGGTCTAAAAGAGCCTCAGGGCCGATGAGAGGTTGCACCAACCAGATACTCAAAATCTCAAAGCCCGCTAAAATAGCCTCGGGGCCAATAGGGTAGACCCAAAGGTCAACAAACTCAATTCGAAATGCGACTCGGGGACTAAGCCCCAAACGATCAACTCTCAGCCACTACAAACCACTCAGTGGTAGCAGGAACCTGAGGGTTTAAATTTGAGGTCCAAAATTTCTGACCAATTGTCAAACAAGCGTCACGGTTTGTTCATAAAAAGCAAAGGAAAAGCGAAAAACGATGAAAAACGAAAAGTCTTTTGCATATATGTTAAAAGGTTCCCAAGGGTGTATTTACAGGCCTATGACTGAAGCCCTTACAAGGGCAGAAGGCGAATAAGACCCTAATCTACCACCGGGGCTAGACCTTCGACGGCTCCATCAAAAATTATGCTCTCAGCAGTACCGGCCATGAACCCCGGGTTTTCAACGGCCTCTTCCCCTTCGGGGATCTCGCCTCCATCTTCATCATCTCCCGAGCCAGTGCTCATCTCGCCTTCAGAAGAAAGTAGGGCCGCAGCTTCTTCTTCTGGGCTCTTCACCCTCTCGATCTCGGCAGACAAATCGATGCCCCCCGCATACATATCCTCGAGAGCCCGTCTCCGAGATTCTAACCGGGCATGCTCTACAGCTCGGGTCAACCGCTCTCGGCCTCTTCGGACACCTTCCTGGCCTAAGCGTTTGCGGTAGCAGCATCCTCTTTATGCGAAGACACGAACGCCTCGGCTTCAGCCCTAACCTCGGATAGCGCAGCAACCAACTCAGCATGTAGACCCTTATACTTGCTGCTCTCCGCCCTCACGTCATCAAGTTGATTCCCGACCAAGACCAACTTCCCCTAGAGGGTATTTCTCTCGGAGACTATCTCACTCATGTACCGTCTGAGTTCAAGAATTTCAGAGTCCCTGGCTCGGAGTTCCTCCTGCATTAGGACATCTTTCTTCCCAAACTGCAACGATCGACCCCAAAGGTGTTAAACACTGGAGTCAGATAAACGTGTAGACAAAAAACAAACAAAAGTTGTATAACCTGCTCAGTGAGATGAATCCTTTCTCGGGACACCGCCTCCAAATGATCCCGAAGGCCACGGAGTTCCTCCTCCCTCTTGGTAGAAAGAGCTCTGAGCTCATCAGCTTCCAAGGTGAGTTTCTTGTGCTCATCCTCGTAACGAGCCAGCTGGCTTTGAAACCTGGCAAAGGTCTGATTGTTAAGCACCCTGGCCTGAGACCATGAAAGAAGCAAGGTTAGCAAGCCAAAAATCAGGGCACCAAGCAGAATCTGCTAAAAAAATTACCCGCTCACAGAGCCTGTCAATCTCACTAAAAATAAACGGGGCGTCAAGCTTAGGCTTTTCCCCAAGCACAGCAAAAAGCCTCTCGAACTCATTTTTATCTCCGACGGATGCCCCCACGGCGAAAGACTCTTTATTTTGAGCATTCGGCATCTCCCTCGGAGAAAAAGTTGATCCCAGAGGGGAATCTCTCACTTCAATAATCCCGACTGGATCAATTGGGGCCATCTCCTGTTTCTGGAAAGCTTCTAAACTAGGCTCCCCCAGACCGCCTAATGAACGCACCTCCGCTCGAGGAAATTTTTGGTCGTCAATTAACTCAGAGATATCCCCTGAAGCGCCCAAAGGTCCCTTCAGTCCGAGGTAGGACAACGACGGAATCAAGTTCCGACTTAGAAGGCATCAACTCTGTAGTGTACGAGACGGTCAAGTTTTCTCCCCCCGTGGGAGCTTCCGAGGAATCATCTTTTCCTTCGCCCTCAGCTAGGGGACTCCCCGGCACTCCTGGAGTTAAGATCGCAGAACCGACCCTAGGTTCTTCCACTTTGGCTTTCTTGGATTTCGGGGGATGAATGACAACCTCCTACGTCTTTTCTTCTCTTCGTCAGGTTTTGTGGTAGTCGCTTCACCAAGCGGTACTTCCCTCATCAAGAAGAACTCCCCTAGACCTGCACAAATGTAAACACAGGGAATGAGGACTTTGTCAGTGATGGTTCTTCTATGAGATACAATTACAGCAGAAGTAAAGGCTCACCATAGTCCTTGGCTTCCCATCGAGCCTGGGACAGAATGCGCCACATGCGCTCAACGTATGGGCAAACTGAATCTAGCTGGTTGACCCAACCCGAGAGATTCTTAACCGCATTAGGATACATTGCAACGGTTGCATCAGCGAAGCAAGTTAGTTGGTAGGGAAATGTACCCAAAAAGAAACAAGAGAACATTTAATTAGTGTATCTACTTACGTTTCATTTTCCACTGTTCGGGGAACGGCATCCTCCCCGCGCGGGATCAGGTCCGAAGTCCTAACTCGGACGAAACGGCTTATCCACCCTCCATTCCCAACCTCGTCGGTACAAGAAAATAGGGCTCTCGAGGCCCGACAGTGGCGCTTAATCAGGCCCCCACAAAAGAGTCGAGGACTGTACATTCTGACCAGGTGGTCGAGGGTGAAGTGCATCCCCTTAATCATGTTCGCGTAATATTTGGTCATGTAAACAAAGCGCTAGAACGAAGGATCAATTTGGCCCAGAGTCACAAAGTCGAGGATCACGGGATCTATTGAAGGCGAGGATGGCTCCACCGGGCCAAGGGTGAATGGATAAGTATACACGCTGAGAAAACCGGCCTTGTGCATCGTTATTCCCTCCGGGAAGGAATCTCCACTAACACCGCGTCCCCCCAGCGGCAGTCGGTCTTCACCCTTTCGGCATCTGCTATTAAACTGATATATCGGGTCACAGGTTCGCATCGCCCCGGCTTCGAGGAGGGTTTTTCGGTCTTAAAATCGGAGGTCATTTCAAAGGCTCCTGGAACGCATTCCCCAACGAGAGAGGGCTATGTTTCTTTTCCCTTAGACAAGCGCAAGGAAGAGGAAGGCACATTTTCTTGAGAAACAGAGGTGGAAGTTTTTGCTATTCTTGTTAAGAGATTTCAGAGGAGAAATAAAAATTGCGCTTCGGAAGAGAGCACAAGGGAAAAGTAAAAACAACTCTTTTAGGGGCTTGGTGATGTAGTGGAAAATAAGAGGCGAAAGCAAAAGTATTTATAAGAGATCTAACGTGTACGTTGGAGCAGACCAAAGGACAGCCAATCGCTATAATTAATTCAGAGACTCCAATAAAGGGTTGCGTGGACGTGGCCTTTAGACACCTTATTTTGTCACGTCAATCGCTCGATAGGGCATGACTACTGTTGTGATGGAAGTATCGAAGGGGAGATTATTCGAGATTGTTTCTTATCATTTTTACTCTAAGAAATGCGGGGACTATCTGTAGGTGGCTAAAATCAGAGAGCCCGATTTTATGACCGTTGTACCTCGCCGAAGTTTCACCTTGAAGGCCCAAGGCACAACTCGAGGTTCGTCCTCGAGGATCCTTTATGAACGACCTCGGGGCATCGCAAATCGATGGTCATCATGGGCGAGCGGGAAGTTCCCAAGGCGAGTGATTAAAGCTAACAAAACCTACAAGAGAAGCGCTAGTCTGTACCAAACGAGCGAATAGTTGTACCAGCTATATTTTCTTTGTAATGATTACTCATGTACAATGTTGGAGTTTCCCCTCCTATATAAAGGGGGCCCTTACTGCTTTGTAGCATATACAACACACTACATTGAATACAAGAACAAGAACATTCTCTGCTCTCTAACTTAAACATATTCTCCTTTGATCTTATTACTTACATTTATTGATTACATTTATTGTATTTCATGGATTGTTCTTCATTTACTGCTCATTATTGATCATAAAGAGCCCTCATCAAGGCCTTTAGAACTGTTAGTTCCCCATCGACTGTTCAAAGCCCAACGCCTGGCTCAACCTCGAGGCCACGATTCTCAGCTACTCGGTTTGCCTGATACACTATCTTCAAACTCTTACCTTATTTCTAGTTCCACTCTTAGCATCTATTGCCTAACAACTAGCATAAAAATAAATCACATATTTTTAGAACCACAAATAAAATCTAATTGTAATTACCATTTTCAAGGTAAACAAGTTACTTAGGAGATAATTACAACACTGAGAGTGCTCATGATCAGTAGAGAAAACTTAGGCAAATTTATAGAAAACGTAGCGGAAAGGATTCCGACAATAAGGGAAATCATAACTCTAGACCACCTTAATCTTGTCTCCAATCCTTATCCTTGTTTATTGACAGTTTTACTGCTTTCTAGTATGTGTTAGTTAACTAGATAAAAATAAACATTATAATCTTGTTAATTACGAAATTGTTTGGACTTTTGTTTCTTAGCGATATTGAACAGTTGTAGCTAAGTCTTAGTTCTCTGTGGGATTCGACTCCGAACTTGTAAACCGGATTATATTTGCAATGACCACTTAGTCCTTTTAATAAGTCATAGTTGGGCGAGATCAAGCCTCCACCGAAGAGAAGACTAGTGTTTCCGAAGATAGCAGTGTAAGAAGACATGGTGGTAAAGATCAGTGAAGAAGTTTTACTGAGAAAGTTGAATGTTGTAGAAAAGTTCTAAAGAAATTCAGAGAAGGAGAAAGAGTTCTGAAAGTAGTAAAAGTGAAGAAGTAAAAATAATGAGTAGCAAAGAAGTTATAGACGGCAAAAATCGTGGTCATGATTAACTCGAGAACCGGCGAAAATACTTGGTGAATCGCGGGGCAACACGTATCTGGGATATTAAATGCGAGGAGACGTGCGTCCCTTCAAGTGTCAGAGACCATTTAGGAACTTTTCCGTCAAGAAAAGAATTCTTATCTACTTCCCGGTAACACCGAGTTGCGTCACCGAAAAGTATGGGGACTCTCTGTATAGGGTGAAATTGGTTGATAACAGGTGGTCGAATGGCGAGATGACACATGGAACCAAAGATAGACAAAAGATGAGCCAGCAAACAACTGGCACCAGGTGCATAGTGTGTAACTGGTATAGGATGGATCTCGAAGGAAGCATAGCTGATAAAAAAGATTCAAAGATTTGAGATCGGATAGCATTTAATGAGCAGACGTTACAGAGAATATATGCATTCAAAGCTAGTCGTTATGCACCCATCAATGACATTTTTAATCTTATTCAAGAGGAGCTTGATTTTAGGAACTTTTCTTCCTAAGTAGGGCTATAAATAACAGGATTAACGACCATTATAGGAGAGATGAAACATTCTGCACACAAAAGTTGTAATCTACTCCCTTATTACACTGAATTCAAACACTTGAAACATTATTGCTCTTGTTATCGGAAAGGCTAAGTCCTTAGTCAGGCTTGTTATCTCCTTTAACTTCATTCGTTAATCTAATTTTCGTTCTAATTTATTTATCGTTTTTGGATCAAATCGCTCGCCTGTCTATAGACCACGCAATAAATTCAATTGCATCGTTTTACAGGTAAACAAATTAAAAGTTAATAGCGATTACAATATTATAAACATATAATGTTATTTTAAACTATTAAAGATGGCAAAATTAAGAGGTTAACATTTCAATTGACACCTTTCTGTTTTTATGATAGCGTAGACTACAATTGTCCAAATTTTATTTCTGCTGTCATTACGTTCATGATAGTATATCATTATCATCGTCATTATGTTGTCACTACGTTCATGATAGTATATCATTATCATCGTCCTTATGTATATCCCTGCTTATTTCTGGTAACTTTTCATCGAACTAAAGAGTAAACATAGCTTTAGTTAGGGGTGGCAAGTGGGTCGGGCAGGGCCCTAAACAGGCCTAACGGCCTAGTCTCGTAGGCCACGATCCCGGGCCGGTAGCTGTCACGACCCGGATTTCCCATCCTCGGGAGTTGTGATGGCGCTACTAATGGGAGCTAGGCAAGCCAACCTTACATAATTACTACACTTTCATATTTCTTCTCTTTAACAAAATACCAGACGATAATATGATAACAACGGAATTTTAAATAAATAAGAGGAAGTCAATAGTAATATATCTTAAGACTACGTCGATTATAGCTTTCAAAACCTCAAATACCCAAAACCTGATGTCACAGTGTCACAGACTGTCTAAGAGTCACTACATACAAGGTCTGAAGAAAATACAAAAAATTGTTTTTGAACGAAGAAAATGAAACAGGCAATAGAAATAGAGGGAGACGCCAGGGCCTGCGGACGCCTGCAGGTCTACCTTGGGTCTCCGGGTGGACCGAAGGAAGCCCTCCAACTACTGTCCGAAAGCTGCTCCTGGATCTGCACACAGTGCAGAGTGTAGTATCAGCACAACCGACCCCATGTGCTGGTAAGTGTCTTGCCTAACCTCGGCGAAGTAGTGACGAGGCTAGGACCAGAGTACCAAATAAACCTGTGCAGTTCAAATATATATATACAGCGGAAAAGAGATATAGAGAATAACCAGTCAATGTGGGAGGGGGAAACATGCTGCGGGGGAGATAACAGTTCCGAATAAAAAGGTATCAAGTAAGGAAAGAAACAACATAACTAGAATATCCACAAGAATCAGAAATCAACAATTTGCACGGCATCACCCTTCGTTCTTTTACTCTCGTCCTTACCAAATCAATCATATAATAACGATGTGCACGGCATCACCCTTCGTGCTTTTACACTCTTTCCTCACCATGTAATCAATGAAAATCGGTACGGAATGGTACATCGTACGGCACGGCATCACCCTTCGTGCTTTACATTCTTTCCTCACAATAGCAAACAATGCACGGCAACCCTTCGTGCTTTAACACTCTTCCTCACCCAAACAACAATCACAAACAAAGGGGCAAGGAATTAAGCAAAATAATGATAGAAATCCCGGCAAGGGAACACAACTAACAATTAAATCCCGGCAAGGGAACAACATCAATAATCTCAACATCCCGGCAAGGTAGATAATCAACAAAGAAACAATATCCCGGCAAGGGAACGATTTAATAACTATTTCTCTTTCTTTCACTTTTATTTTAACTCACTTTACCACTTGAGCCAGTGCTCCAAAGGGGTTCAATCATCTCATATACTTTCACAATTTGTAATATAACTTGAGCCAATGCTCCTCGATGTTCAGAGATCACAATTTCCTTCCACAAGCTTTTCACAACAAATAGAAATCATCACCAAGGCATGAAAGATACAACAAAATCAAGATATTCACAATATTAGGACTCATGGTCATGCTAGACACCAACGTATAGATACTCGTCACCATGCCTATACGTCGTACTGAACAATTGCCACATAGCAAATAGGACTCAACTCCTAATCACTCAAGCTAAGGTTAGACCAAACACTTACCTCGAACTTCCACGGCCAACTCAAGTTTCAATTATAGCTTTACCCCTTGATTCCTCCGCCAATTCGCTCGTATCTAGCCACAAGTTACTTAATTACATCAATAAACACTAAATGAATCAATTTGAATGCATGAAAATGAGTTTTCCAAAGTTTTACCCAAAAAGTTAAAATCGCCCCCGGGCCCACTGGTCAAAACCCGAGGTTCGAACCAAAACCCGATTATCCATTTTCCCACGAGCTCAAATATGTAATTTGTTTTGAAATCGGACCTCAAATCGAGGTCCAAATCCCCAATTTTTGAAAAACCTAGGTTCTACCCAAAACACCCAACTTCCCCCATGTAAATCATTGATTTGAAGTTGAAATNAGAAAATCAGTAAATAAATGTAAAGGACAACATAACTCAATTATCAGCAAGAATCAGGAAAATCAAAGACAAGTGCACGGCATCACCCTTCGTGCTTTTACTCTCGTCCTCACCATTGGAATCAATATAAATTGCACGGCATCACCCTTCATGCTTTTACTCTCATCCTCACCATGAAATCAATATAATAGGCACGGAATGGTACATCGTGCGGCATGACATCACCCTTCGTGCTTTACACTCTTTCCTCACAAAACAAGCAATGCACGGCATCACCTTCGTGTGTTAACTCTCTTCCTCACCCAAACAACAATCACAAACAATAGGGAAAGGAAATAAAGGAAATTTGCAATAAGAATCCCGGCAAGGGAGCAATAAGTCAACAATTAAATCCCGGCAAGGGAACAACATCGATAATATCCACATCCCAGCAAGGGAGATAACATATAAATCAACTATAGCCCGGTAAGGGTGACAACATAATGATCTCTTGTCTTTCTCACTTTTACTTCATAATTCACTTCACAACTCGAGCCAATGCTCTAGAGGTTCAATTGTCACTTATACATTCACAATTCGTTATACAACTTGAGCCAACGCTCCTCAATGTTCATAGGTCACAATTATTTCCATAAACTTTATACAGCAATTAGAAATCTTCACCAAGGCATGAATAATACAACGAAATCATGAAAATCACAATATAAGACTCACGATCATACTTGACACCAACGTATAGATACTCGTCATCGTGCCTATACGTCGTACTCAACAATTACCACATAGCAAATACGACACAACTCCTAATACCTCAAGCTAAGGTTAGACTAAACACTTACCTCGATGCCTCGAACACTAGTCGTTTCAATTATAGCTTTACCCCTTGATTCCACCGCCAATTCGCTCGTATCTAGTCACAAGTTACTTAATTACATGAATAAATGCTAAATGAATCAATTTGAATGCATGAAAATGAGTTTTCCAAAGTTTTACCCAAAAAGTCAAAATCGCCCCCGGGCCCACGTGGTCAAAACCCGAGGTTCGAACCAAAACTCGATTACCCATTCCCCCACGAGCTCAAATATGTAATTTGTTTTGAAATCGGACCTCAAATCGAGGTCCAAATCCCCAATTTTTGAAAAACCTAGGTTCTACCCAAAACACCCAACTTCCCCCATGAAAATCATTGATTTGAAGTTGAAATCATGTTAAAAGATGTTAATGATTGAAGAAAACTAGTTAAAAACGACTTACAATTGATTTGGAGAAGAAAGGTTGTTTGAAAAATCGCCTCTTATGTTTTTTGGGTCTTAAAAATGAAAAATAACTGAAAATCCCGTCTAAATATACTGCCCTCAGATGCCCTGTGCGGACCGCAAAAAATCAACTGCGGCCGCATAGGCTTCCTGTGTTCTGCAATGACAGGTCTTAGTATTTTGGCCATAACTTTCTCTACAGATATCCAAATTGTGATTTCTTTACCTTTCTTGAAACTAGACACGAAGGGCTACAACTATCATTTATGAATCATCTCAAAATTTCTTGTAGATCAAAAGATATAGGCTTCCGAAGTCGGACCAGTGAATTTTTCTTCACCGCGGACCGCACAAAAGCTAGTGCGGCCGCATAAGCCTCTCTGCAGCAGCAGTCCATATTGTGCGGACCGCACTGCCCTGTTCAGAGGTCCTGCACCTCTCTGAGCCTGCAACAGCTCCGTTTTAAGCCTAAGACACCCCGGAACCTACCCGAAACTCACCCGAGCCCTCGGAAATCCACACCAAGTGTACACAAAACTTCAAAAATATCCTACGGATTTATTCGTGTAATCAAATCATCAACATAACATCATGAACATTAAATTAAACCTCAAGATCAACGAAATTTTCTCAAAACTTCTTTAAACATCAATTTTGCAATTAAAGTCCGAATCACGTCAAACGGACTCCGTTTCTTACCAAACTTTACAGAGTTATCTTAAATCATATATAAGACCTATACCGGGCGCCGGAACAAAAATACGGGCCCGATACCATCATATTCTAAGCAAATTTCATTTCAAAATACTTTAAACAATTCCAGAAAACAATTTTCTTTAAAAATTCATTTCTCGGGCTTGGGACTTCGGAATTCGATTACGGGCATACGTCCAAGTCCCAATTTTTTATACGGACCCTCTGGGACCGTCGAATCATGGGTCCGGGTCCGTTTACCCAAAACGTTGATCGAAGTCAAATTAACTCATTTTATAACCAAATTTTTACCATTTTTCACAGATTATCATATTTAAGCTTTCCGGCTATGCGTCTGCGCACGCAAATTGAGGTGATGATAAATGAGGTTTCCAAGGCCACGGAAATACAGAATTCAATTTAAGGCAAGTGATGACCTTTTGGTTCATCATAGTTGTGCTTGATATTGACGCACATGTGATCAGTGAGCCCGGGCATTATGGCTCGAAGGGTACCCTATATGGATTGGTATGATGGGATCGGGTTGCACTCCACAACAGTACAGTGATGAGATGTGGCTCCTTATTTCTATTTTGTGTATGTTGCTTTCACCTTGTTGAGGATAGTTCATTGTAAAATGCTAAAAATTTCCCTGCCTGTTCAACTTGCTTAGTATTTTTCTTATTTAGAATTCTTACTGTTATCTGTCATGTCTGAATTATTACTTGTTAGTGTACGGAACCGAGTTGCGTGTGGCTCCATATGATTGTTATTGGTGCTTATCGGTGTGTATGCTTGTATTGGCTGAGATGAGGTTCCTAGACCTGAGATTTGCGCTATTGTATTGGGATGAGGGAGGTTTAGAGGAATAACACTACATTTTGTTAAGGAAGTGGGCAATGGTCCTGGTTGGGCAAGTGAGTTTCTTGGCTTATTGATCAGATGAGTGGTTAAGCGGTTATGCGTGTTCTTTCATCATTGGTAGGGTATGAAGGTTTTGAACGAGGTTCTAATAAGTATAAGGTTTGCTACCGGCATCAGATTTGTTTTGGATTTGGTTTGGGCAGTAATGATGGTCAGTGGTTCCTACTGGATTGTCGAAGTGATGGAGAACGTCATGTGATTATATCATGTATTATGGTTGTGACTTGATACAGCTTGTTCGGATTTATACAGTGTGTGGCTGTGGGGTTCGGATCTTGTAATGAATTCTGGATGATAGAGATGTAGTTCAAAGGTTTAAGGACCATGGTTGAAATGAGGACCTCTAATTATGTTGTGTTGGCGGGCTTATGTGGATCAGGGTAACGTGGGATCTCCCCCGGGTTTATGTTTAGTATGGTTATGCCATGATTTGATAGCTTTGGAACGGCTCCTAGCGCGTTCAAGGACGAACGTGTGTTTAAGTGGTGGATGCTGTAACGATTCGACTGGTCGTTTTGGGTATCAGCACTTCGCTCGGTGTTTAGAGGGCTCGAGTATCTCCGCATGATGTATTATGACTTGCGTAAATCGTCAGTATTGATTTTAAAGTTATCCGAAATTGGTTTAGGGGAATGAACTTCAAGATTTAAGTTCTAAGCTGGAAAAGTTGACCAAGTTTGACTTTTTGGCAATTGACCTTGGAATGGTCTCAGTTCCGTTAGCTTCTTTGGATGATTTCGGACTTAGGAGCGCATCCGGATTGTAAATTGGAGTTTTGTAGTGGAATTAGTCTTGAATTGGCGAAAGTTGAATTTTTGGAAGTTTGACCGGGAGTGGACTTTCTGACATCGGGGTCGGATTTTGATTTCGAAAGTTGTAATAGGTCTGTAATGTCAAATGTGACTTGTGTGCGAAATTTGAGGTCGATCGGAGGTGATATGATAGGTTTCGGCATCAGTTGTGGAAGTTGACATTTCAAAGTTCATTGATTTCTTCTTGAGGTATGATTCACTGTGTAGTCATGCGTGATTTGAAGCTTCGAGTAGGTTCGTCTTGTCATATGGAACTTGACTGCAAAATTTAGCGCCATCCAGAGTTGATTTGATAGGGTTCGGATGCTCGGTTGTGATTCTAGAAGTTCTTGAAGTTTAATTTGATTTTCATGCGTTTTGGTGTCCGATTTGTGGTTTTACAAGTTATTTTGATGATTTTAGCGCGCGAGCGACTTCGTGTTGTGGTTTTAGACTTGTGTGCGTGCATATTTGGTTTGGAGCCCCGAGGACTCGGGTGAGTTTCGGATTGGTTTCGGAATGTTCTTGCATAGTTTTTAATTTCTAGTTCTGGTATCTTCGCATTTGCGAGGTTTTGATCGCAAATGCAGCCATCGCATTTGCGAAGAAACCTCGAATTTGCGAACCTGGGCGACTGGGCAGTTTTCACATTTGCGATGAACCAGCCGCATTTGCGAAGGCTGGTCTTCGCATTTGCAAAGTTTTTGTCGCAAATGCGACCTCAGCCGGAATCCTTCAGGTTCGCAATTGCAATGTATTTTTTTAATGCGACATCTGCAATCTGTTAAGTGCTGAGAATTTCGAGTTTTTGCTTCATTTTTCATATTTTTGAACCCTAGCTTCGAGGTGGGACGATTTTGAGAGGGGATTTTCATGCCAAATCATTGGGTAAGTATCTTTAATCAATTTCCAACTATATTTCATGATTTTATACAATATTTAACATCAAATTCATGGGAAAACTGTGGAAAAATTTGGGGATTTTGTCAATGTTTTGAAAAATGAAAATTTGGGATTTGAGAGTCGAATAAGACTCGGATTAGAAAACAAAATACATATTTGGACTCGGGGGGCTATGGGTAGTCAAGACCTACCTTTGGACCCGGATTTTGACCGGGCGGGCCCGGGGTTTGACTTTTGTTGACTTTTTAGAAATTGAATGAAAATTATAGCTTTATTAATCGAAATTATTTTCTCTTGCATTGTGTGGTGTATTCAAGTCGTCGTTGGCTAGATTGAGTCGAGCGGAGGTGAATTTGTAGAGGAAGAGGCTACGTTGAGTGTTGAGTTAGCCGAATCGAGGTAAGTATTTTGCTTAATCATGCTCAGGGGGTGGATTATGTTATATTTGTGTTTGTAGAATTTCGTGACATTTTGCTTGATGCCTTGACCCTTAGATACTAAGGACATAATATTAAATGATAGATATTAAGACTTAGTTTGTTAGAACTTGATCAAACTTGATAAAATTGTAAGAATACATTGATTTGTCTAATTTGGTCATCTCTATGAGAAATCATTACTACATTACTACAACCGATATTCTTGACATGCTAGACCATATACTTGTGTTGTGGATCATTTATGAGATTCGTAGAAGTATTTGAATAATATGGTTCTTGAGGTTTGTTGAACCATTATTGTCTTGGAAGGTTTTATTTGGAAGATGTGTTTGGTATATCCGTTTAAGCACTCTCCTCGATGTTATTTATACTTCCTGCCTTGCCATTTTATTGATATTCATATGCTTGGTAAGGAAGAGTGTAAAGCACGAAGGGTTATGGCATCCAATTCTATATTCATTATCATGTGAGGAAGAGTGTAAAGCACGAAGGGTGATGCCGTGCCATTTTATATTCATTATCATGTGAGGAAGAGTGTAAAGCACGAAGGGTGATGCCGTGCCATTTTATATTTATTATCATGTGAGGTAGAGTGTAAAGCACGAAGGGTGATGCCGTGCCATTTTATTTATATTGTTATGCTTGTATGTTACGGTGAGGTCATAGCATGAAGGGTGTTTCCGTGCAGGTGAGGACGAGGGACATGCATTCTGATGTGATATTTGTTTCCCGTGTATGCGGGTGCGCCCTTACTTTGAAATGTTATTGTTGTATTTACATATTTGGTGTGACTTGTTGTTATTGTCTTGTACTTGACTTTATCTCAATTGTTGTTGTATTGTCCATGTCTTTTTAGTTGCTTAACTTGAAATTACCATGTCTATTCCTGCTTTTATAATTATACTCATGTTGTATCTATTGTGTTGCACTTTAGTATAATTCTTCCACCATGCAAGCCATTCATGCCTTTACTTGTTAACTTATAAAGAACATGTGTTTTCTTCTTAATTCTTATATTTGTACTTAGGCCTCCATATGCTAGTTAATTGAAGTTGATATTCCCTGTTTTTCAATTGTTGTTGTTACTCACGTCCTTTCCGCTTAGTCCTTTACTGTGATCCACATATGTATCCTTCTCCATTGTTGTTACTTGCGTATTTCCTGCTTAGTAATTTCTATTATTGTGTTCCTGTAATATGGTTGGCACTGTTACAGGATTTCTTGGAAAGGATGAATTGAACGCACGAAGGGTGTTGCCGTGCCAATTGAATTGTTTCATAAATTTATTTATGTATGGTGAGGATGAGATAAAAGCACGAAGGATGTTACCGTGCCATGTGATTTGATATTTTGACATTTTAGACATATATCTCATACCAGGGAAGATCGTAAATATTCTAATGTGGTTCTTTATAGTATTCATTATCTGACTTGCCGGGTTGTATGTGATACTTTTATCCATTATACTTTGAACTGCTTTACTGTTAAACTAATGTACAAGTTATTTAAATAAGCATCTTTTTTTAACTAAAAGCCGCGTCACTACTTTGACGAGGTTAAACAAAATACTTACCAGTACATGAGGTCGGTTGTACTGATACTACACTTCTGCACGTCCCGTGCAGATTTTGGAGCGGAGTTGCTGGTGAAGTCGGGTGATAATTCGGAAGAAGTTCGTGCGTTTGGATATAGCTGCCACTTGTCCTTGGTAGTTTAGATTATTGCTAATCTGTTTATGTAATCTTCAAACAGAACGTGTATTTATTTATATCGGTTTTGAAATTTCAAATCTTAGAAGCTCGTGATTTGTACTACCAGCTCTTGGTAAACTTGTAAAGGATCAGTTAGCTATTCTCTATTTTCTTATTATCTCAGTCGTATTGTGTTGTTCATGTTAGTTGGCTTACCTAGCGGTTGAGTTAGGTGCCATCACGACTTGTGATTTTTGGGTCGTGACATATACTAAAAGCACGAATACCTTCAGCAAAATGTTGTTCGCCTTTCTTATCCTTCAGTAATAGAGTTCACATTGGACAAAATAGTAATTTAAGTTATTGGGTTAATATTTGACAATATTTTAATTGATTTTCTACTATTTAGGAGTAGTTCCGTTTTAGGTTAATTTTTTTGTGTGGGGGGGGGGGGGGGGTAGGGTTAATGGAATAGGAAATTTCGTATATTTTGGAGTGTTAAATATCTCTTTTTATGTTTAGGAGGATAACAATATTAAATTCTTGCAATTTACATTAGCTTTCGTTTGCTTTCTAATTTCATTATATTTATATTTCTCCTTTTAGGTTTAGGAAGGATTTTTATTTAATAAGATTTAGGGGTTTTATTGTTAATAAAGTTTTGATAATTTAATTCTTTATAAATATATGCCGGGTAAAACGCATGCATTTTGAACTCAGTTTAGGAGTTTTTATTTTTTAATAATTCTTTTGTAATTTTTAACTATACATAATGTGACTTTACATAATTCTTTTTCTGTTTAGAATTGTACACATGAGTACTTCTAAAAAAGAAGTTCCAATTCCAGTTGTCATCATTAAAACTTTATTGTTCAGTAGAAGCTACAAAATTAAGGATCTTTATATTCTTTTTCTTTGACTTTGAGCAAAAAAAAATTTGAAGTTGAAATCTAAATTCACATATTTATATTAGTAGTTATATTTTGCATTCACGCATTTGTATTAATAGTTATATTTTGTATTCACGTATTTATGTTAGTAGTTAATTTTTTATTCACGTGTTAGCAACAAGAAAACAATTTTATTTTTTATAAAATTAAAATAAAACCAAATATGATGAATTGTAGATCCGGAGCTAAGTCATGGCTAAAACTTGAATATCCAAGTAGATTACATTTGGGAGTTAAGTCGAAGATCACGGTGGTCTTCTGAGTAACTGCGATTGTAGTTTTCTTATGGCCTCACATCTAAAACTCGACAAAGCTGCTTACCTTTCTTTCAATGCTTTAAGATGGAAGTACGTAGAGTATAGGACTTTCTCAATCTCCGTCCAGACGGATTTGATTTCTTATTCATTCCTTCTCTGCTCCTGAAAACATATCAAGATCAAGGATGTTAAAAAGACAGAGTCAATCAAAAGATCAAAGAGTTATTTTTTTTCTAAAGTGACATTCTCTCTTCTATCTATCTATAATTGAATTATGAACTTCATTAGATATTTCAATTTAGAAGCAATAGTTGAACCGGCATAATAAAGAAGCTAGCAAAAGGGTAGGTTAAGAGTCAGATTCGGCCAAATAAACCAGTCTTCTTGCATCTTTGAATTGACTAAGCATTTTATCATATATGTTTGTAGTAACTGAATTTTCCAGTAACGTTTAGCCAATACATCTTTATTTTGGTATTTTTGATTGTGAATCTTGGTTGAACTTGACAGTCACCATATTGCGTCAGACTTTGTGCTTCAACCTTTTATCAAGCTATTTCTTATACTATTTTGTCGTGCTCTCATATAATAAAATATAATATAACTAAAATATTTGATGCGGTACACACGTGCAATGCACGTACACTAAAGCTAGTGTGTGTGTGTTTGTGTGTGTGTATTACAAAAATATTTTTCGATTATTATCTTGAGAGCGGCTATACAAAGTTATTTTCCCATCTTAATTCAGGGAAAAGAATGCTTTGGTAGTCCAAGACAAACAAGTAATAAATTAATCCATGTTGGTTTCCCAAGTTTAATTGCTCTGCAGAAGTAAAGGCTTACAGCTTGTTTGGATGGTTGTTACTTATTGTATTGTATCGTATTGTTATTTTAAATACGACATCTGTTTTGGTTGATATTTAAAATTTATTGTATCGTATCTTTAAATCTATAGTTACAAAACGACGAAAAGTGTCACTTTATCGAACGACGGATTTGGTGTGGTGGAGTCATTTTCTTGCTTTTTTTCTCTCATCTTGCACTTCCTTACTATTAAATAATCATAATTTATGATTTACCCTACATTTTTATATAATAATTCTACTATGTATCCTCTTTTTCTTAGTAATGATGCAAGTTTATACTTCATATTATTGGTGCGTGATATCATGAAACAACGGCAAATGATACAATCTATCCAAACATTGTATTCATCAAACAATACAATACAATGTGTTGGACTTTAAGCATTGGGCTTTAAAGACTTTAAGCATTGGGCTTTAAAAGTCTAAGAGTGTGAATTGAAAATGGTGGGAAATAAAATGGAGGGAAATAAAAATTTGAATGGAGTGAGCTTTTGTCTTGAACTTTGTCCCTCATTGGTGAGGGACAACTACATTTGTGTGTATATATATAGAATCACTTCTTAGAGCTCTTAAAAGGAGTTGAAGAGAATGAACCCTCGCGCCGTCGTCGTCGCTCGTTCGGCTCGGCTTCGGCTTCGGCTTCGGCTTCGGCTTCGGCTTCGGCTTCTTTGGATTTGGACTTGGATTTGGATTTGTCAAATGATCGATAAGATTATTTTTTGGACAAAATTTATTTAATTAATTATTTAATAATTAATTAAAAGTCAGTCAGTTAATTAACGAAATTAACTGAAAGTTGAAATCCAAATTAACGAAATTAACTAAAATCTTGAAATCCAAACGCTGAACGTTTTTTTCCCTTCTGAACAGACGCTTTTCCTGAACAGCCACACCTCTTCCGATAATTGCTTCTAAATTCTGAGGCATGGCTGCATTTTCGAAACACTGAAACATTACAGAACTTCCTTCCTTCTGATTATCCTGCATTCTATTTCGCAGAATTCTCTCAAATTCGTAAGTGTGATTTTGCTCCGTTCTTTGAGTTCGTTGGTATCCTACAGTTTGTATTGCCACTGTTGTAGGAAGGTTTATTCCATTTTATCCTGGGAGGATTTAATCCATTACCTTGGCAACGTGTGAGGGGGTTAAAATTTCTTAAGGAGGCACAAGAAACTTGTGGACTCGGAATATTTTTTATACTTTACTGTTTTTTCCAGTTTTTTATTCTAACAGTCTTTCTGATTTTGTGTTTTAACACAGTAGCGTTCACAAGCTTAAGAAATTTTATCTAACGTTTCTGTGTTGAAATATATATTATAAACTGTCATATATATTTTGTATACTAGTTTGGAGACTAAATCCTTCGTGCTTTCTACTCCAATAATTGTTCTGTCCGGTTTAAAGCATATCAAAACTTTACCGGAATAATAAACGTACAGGTTTGAAGTATATAAAAACTTCAGCATTGTTACGCGTTGTATGTTTGGTTTGGTATTCAGTTTGAAGATATCAAAATTTCACTGATTTAACAAAGTTCTGTTTTGTTTCCAACTCTACAGAAAAAATGACGAATGAGAACCAAACTAATGAAAATATTGCGGGAACGGGTGCTACTGTTATGAATGTTGCTGCCTCGTCAAGCCGTTCAACTCCTGCTCATGCTATGGCACCAGCAGAAAAACCCGGAATGTTTTCCGGAATCGACTTCAAACGTTGGCAAATGAAGATGCTCTTCTATCTTACTACGTTGAGTTTGCAGCGATTCATCAAGGAGGATCCTCCAGTCCTGGCTAAAACTCCGGATGACAAACGATTTGTTGTAACTGAAGCATGGAAACATTCTGATTTCTTGTGCAAAAACTACATTTTGAGTTGTTTGGAAGATAGCTTGTACAATGTCTATAGTGTCATGGAAACTTCAAAAGCGTTATGGAATGCGCTTGAGAAAAAGTACAAGACTGAGGATGCCGGACTTAAGAAGTTTGTGGCTGCAAGGTTTTTGGATTTCAAGATGATTGACACTAGGTCGGTCATAACTCAAGTCCAAGAATTACAAGTCATTGTGCATGACCTCCTTGCTGAAGGTATGACCCGAATCAATAAATTTATTAATAGGAGTTATCTTGTTATTAATTATGAATTTATTATTGAAGGTATGGTCATAAATGAGGCCTTTTAAGTCGCCGCTTTCATTGAGAAGTTACCTCCGTTGTGGAAGGACTTTAAGAACTATCTAAAACACAAGCGGAAGGAGATGACACTTGAAGACTTGATTGTTTGAGGATAGAAGAAGATAACAAAAATGCTGAAAAGAAGTCACGTGGAAACTCGACAATAATAAGGGCTAACATTGTTGAGGAGGCGCCACAAAATAAGAAGAGAAAGAAGGCTTCTCGACCAAAGAATAACCCAAGCAAGAAAAAGTTCTTGGGTAATTGCCACAACTGTGGAAAACCTGGGCATAAGGCCGTGGATTGTCGTGCACCAAAGAATAATAAGAAGAAGAAGAATCAAGCTAACATGGTTGAAAATGCTGAAGAAATGGAGGACTTGTGTGCCATGTTTATTTACTTAATAGTAAAGATGAGGCAATTGATGCTTTCAAGCAATACAAGAGTGAAGTTGAAACACAACTAAACAAAAAGATCAAAATGATAAGAAGTGATAGGGGTGATGAATATAAGTCTCCTTTTGAAGAAATATGTTTGGAAAATGGCATTGTCACACCTCCTTTTTCACTACACCCGCGAGGGCGTAAAGGAGTTTTTCCACTTAAAGGACAATCGGAACGGGATTTGTTATTAAAATTCAGAGTCGCCACTTGGGAGTTTTATGGTGTCCCAAGTCACCGGTTGAATTCCGAAACGAGGAAATTATGACTCTATTAATAGTCTGCGAACCAGAAATCCGAGTAAGGAATTCTGTTAACCTGGGAGAAGGTGTTAGGCATTCCCGGATTCCGTGGTTCTAGCACGGTCACCTAACTGTTGTAATTGATTTTATCTGATTTCAAAGCATGTTCTAACTTATGTGCCTTCTATTAGTAAACCGCTTTTATTGTTATTTTTTAATAAGAATTGCAACGTCGTGAAAATGCGTCTCGAACCACGTCGCACCAGTGCACCCGTGATTGTCAACACATTTCAACTTCGTTGAGATTTGGATTTGGGTCACATAAATGTGCACCCACATTTAGGAAGGTAATATTATTAAAATGCGCGCCTAAAGCAACTACGCGTTTATTATCTTTGAGGAAGACCGTGAAATTCGCTAAACAGTCCGCCCGAATTATAAGTATTTTTATATAACATTTATTGAGGGCCCCGCATTTGTATTTCAATTGGCGAGGCTCGTCTCATTTATTATTTAAAAGGCAAATCTAAAGTAGACTACGATTTTCTATTTAGTTGTCTCCAATAATGAAAATAGCCCTAATTAATTTGCATGTTCAATATACTATTACGGGAGGTTGGTCAAAAATCAGCTTCGAGTTCAGGGGATTACATTAACAGCCTCAACGTTTATGAGAAGGCTGCCCAAATTGGGTCTTCGTACAAACCCCAAATGAAAAGGTAGTCTTGGATCAGGACTAAGCCATACGTCCACGAAAGGCCCAAACCAATTCAACTTCAATCTACTAGCAGGCCAAACAATCTTTGATCTGGTTTTGAACAATTAAATCCATCAACGAAATACTATAGACCTATTACCAATTTGGTTTCGAATTCTTTGGCCTTAATCACATTTAGACTGAAGGAGTTTCTTCAAAGTAAGTATAGAAATCAATGACACTAGAGTAACTAGAATTTAAAATTATCACAGGATAGAACTTGACTACTTTGCAAGAGTATCTACTGAATCTGAAATTCAAAGCTACAGTTCTTAAGATCAGGGACCATTTGATTTTGTGAAAGTGCAATACATAAATTCATATTTCAAGTTTCACTTCCAATCAACGTCTACTCTATCTGAAACCTCGAATCCACAGAAGAATCATCAGTCAACTAATAGTCACTATGGTTCGAATTAATACAAAACATGTAATTACCTAATGAGTGCCATGGCTGAGGGTTAAAACGAAAGGACACACATAAGATTCCATGCGAGTATTACAAAACCGACAGTCATAGAATTGACAAACTAATTCCAGTTATGAATTTCCAGTTTTAAACAGTTCACAGTCAACTACCTAAGCTAGGATAATGTACATGACATTAATTACACTTCATCAGAGAATTCAATATGAGAAGAATAATCATCACTTCATTCCATTCCCCAAAATCCGAGAGTTACAGGACATGTAACTGGAAAATAGAGTATGAAACGAGTGAGGATCAGCAGCAGTGAGCAGGTAGTCAAACAACAACTCAGATTCAAGTTCACAGCCCAACAAATTTTATCAGAAGCAACCCAGAAATGAGTGGAGGAAACCGCAGCACCAACAATTGACCAAACGAGCTTGATTTATCAAAGCATAGTTGAAATTGACCCAGAAACAAACTCAATCACATCGATAATCAAACACCAGGACTCTCCAGCTATTCTCTTCTTCAAACTAGGCTAAGGATTCGAAACAATTACTAAAAAACTGAAACTGACCTAAGGAATTCAATGTAACAGTGTTTTTGAGTTTTTTGTTATATCTTTTTTGATTTTCTGAGAAGTTTTGGATCTAAAGGAGATTTCAAATTTCAGATCTAGCTTTGAATCTGAAATTCAAATTTCAGCTGTAGGATTTTTTTTTTGGGGAATTTTAGAGGTTCCAAAACTTGTTCTCTAAGGCATTGGCATGCCTTTTCATAGGCAAAATGAGGGCAGCCCTCAGATTTTCAGCTTTCTTTTTAGTCCCTCTTTTATTTTCAGATTAGTCCTCTATTTATTGACTTGTTTCTCAAGTTAACTCACTTATCTTCTGAAATTTACCTTAAAACCCATATCTAGAAGCTTCTAGGAAGTTCTTACTAGATTCTCTACCCTTGAATTGCCTATCTTACCCTTATTTTGGCTCTGAAATTACAGAGTCTTAACGAATTGACCCATTTTAGGTGCCCAAATTACCCTTGATTTAATCCAAAATTACCAAACATATGCTTACTGACCACCAGTCCCTTTTCACCTAGTTAGAATCTGACTATAGTTAAGCTAACTACTCTAATTTCAGTTATAACCAAACATTACCAATTAAGAAGATTTAATAGTTGAACTAATTAATCAAACAGCTTCTAATTAACACTAAACACTAAACTAGCTTTAACCAGAATCACAAAACTTAAAAGAACAAAATTGCTTCAAACCGTCAAACTCACACACAAACCAAATCAGATCAAAGCGAATCAGAACAAAACTCAAATTGAAATCAAGATAACAAATTAAAACAGCACTGCATCAATTAACATGAATAAACTGAAACCCTACTGACGAACAATCAATATGGACTTAAACTAAACTTAGAGCATTTGAATAAAACCTATTCTTAAACTAATGACAAATTTGAAAAAAAATTTCATGTTATCAACTAATCATGGAGAAAGAACAATCATGGAATTACTTCACAACAACATGAGAAAAAAGGAAAACAGAGACAAAATTTGAACAAACTCACTGATTGTGACTCTAGGGTTCTTTCGGCTCATCACTTCAAAATTCACCCAACTCCGGCGAGATTCGAGTGGTTTCAGGGATGTTTGAGGAGAACTAGTACAGGATTTAATTATGTGAGAGGCAAAGGGGGCCTCAGGGTATTGACTTGGGAGTGGTTGAAGCCGGCGCCGCCAACTTGAGGTGGTGGAGTTTAGGGGCGGCGGGCTAGGGTTTCCATAATCTGAGGCGATACAAGGGAATTTTGGGAAAACAGAGTGTGGTATAGGTATGGGGAAGGGAAGGCAAGGTTGGGGTGTGAATTTGGTAATGTTTGGGTGGCGGCGCCGCCGTGTGCGGCGGAGGCGGTATTAGGGTTTTGCATATTCGAGCAGTTTGGAAGGGTTTTGAAGAAATCTAATGGTAGATTAGAGATGGGGAGGTGAAGGAGACGCAGTAGTGTAATTTTGGGGCTTGTTGGATGATCGCTGCCGGCGGAGGCGATTTCCGGCCGGCGGCAAGCGGCGGAGGACGGCGAGGTTAAGGTCTCTGATGAACAAGTGAGAGAGATGGGAGGGTGAGGGGGTCTGAGGGGGGTAGGGTAGTGTTAGGACATATTTATATCACAAAACCTAGGCAGTTCTCGTCCGTTGGATCAAAAGAATCAAGGGTTGTGATTAAATTGGGGGAAACGGGGTCGTTTTGGTAGGGTGTGGAGGCTGGACCGGGTTGGCTATGACTGGGCTTGATTTTGGCCAGATTTTTGGGATTTCATCTTGGGCGTTTGGGCTAGGATTGGTTTGGAAGGGGTTTGGGGTCTGGGCTTGAGTGCCTGAACAAAAATGGCCCAATGTTGGCCAGCCATATGCTTCTTTATTTTAGTTTCTTTTTATTCTTTTATTTATTCTTGTTTTATTTTTGTTTTCATTTGTTTATATTTTTTTTATATTTTCTGACTTAATAAAAATGCAAAAATAAAGACCTAATATATTTAAAAGTTAAACTATTTCCTAAAAATGTTTAAAAACTATTTCAGGGCAAATTCAACAATTAAAAATGCAAAACTGGACTATTTTTGTTATTTTCTTTATATTTTGTTCTAAAAACCACTTAACCCCCTAACTAATCCTAAAATATAAAACTAAATCCTAAATGCAAATGCCAGATGTATTTTTTATATTTTTCATACGAATTAAAACAAACACCAAAAAATGCAACAATTATCAGAAAATAACACAAAAATTCACAAAACTTGTGAAATAATAAAGAAATCATTTTTGAATTTTTGGGAATAATTCATATAGGGCAAAAATCACGTGCTCACAGGCATCATTCACCAAACAACTGCCCCTTACTCTCCACAATCTAATGGAATTGCGGAGAGAAAGAATCGAACGTTGAAAGAGATGATGAATGCGTTGTTGATAAGTTCTGGTTTACCACAGCACTTGTGGGGGGGAAGCTATACTTACAACTAACTGAATAATCAACGTGTACCTCATAGTAAAACACAGTCCATTCCCTATGAAAAATAGAAAGGAAGGAAGCCCGGCTTGAAATACTTCAAAGTGTGGGGGTGTTTAGCAAAGGTACAAGTTCCTAAACCTAAAAGGGTTAAGATAGGTCCAAAAACGGTTGATTGTGTATTTATTGGATATGTAACCAATAGCAAGGCATATCGTTTTGTGGTTCATAAGTTAGAAAATCCTGAGATTCACGTTAATACGATAATAGAATCAGTTAATGCTGAATTCTTTGAAACTCTTTATCTGTATAAAAAGGAAAGTGAAGTGACCTATCAAAAGTCAAAACGACGTCGGGAGGAAATAACAGATGGTATGCCTAATGAGGAAAATCCGAGAAGAAGTAAACGTCAACGAACATCTACTTCATTCGGTCCAGATTTTCTAACTTTCCTGCTAGAAAATGAGCTTCGTACCTTCAAGGAAGCAATGTCTTCATCAGAAGCACAATATTGGAAAGAAGCTGTCAATAGTGAAATAGAATCCATATTGAGAAACCATACCTGGAAATTGGTTGATCTTCCTCCAGGTAACAAAATATTGGGTTCTAAATGGATTTTCAAGAAGAAAATGAAAGACGATGGTACTATTGACAAATACAAGGCAAGACTTGTTGTCAAAGGATTTAGACAGCGAGAAGGTCTTGACTATTTTGACACATACTCGCCGGTAATAAGAATTACATCCATTCAGATGCTAATAGCGTTAACCGCCTTATATGGTCTTCAAATCCATCAAATGGATGTAAAAACAGCCTCCTTAAATGGTGATCTAGAGAAAGAAATTTACATGAACCAACCTGAAGGGTTTGTGGTTCCGAAAAAAGAAAAGAAGGTGTGTCGACTTGTTAAGTCCCTTTATGGACTAAAACAAGCACCCAAGCAATGGCATGCGAAATTTGACCAAACCATGTTGTCAAATGGATTTAAGATTAATAAATGTGATAAATATGTTTACATTAAGAACGTTCCAAATCATATAGTCATTGTTTGCTTATATGTTGATGATATGCTAATAATGAGCAAAGACATTGCCGACATTCAAGCTACTAAGCGTATGCTTGCTAGTAAGTTTGATATGAAAGACTTAGGAGTTGCCAGTGTAATTCTAGGAATTAAAATCCAGAGGACTCCTCACGGTCTAGCTTTGTCTCAATCACATTACGTGAAAATGGTACTTGAAAAATTCAAACACTTGGAATTTAGAAGTGCAAGAACTCCAATTGACTTAAACCATCATCTTATAAAGAATAAAGGTGAAGTACGTCTCAATTGGAGTATGCTCGTGTGTTGGGAAGCTTAATGTATATCATGAACTGTACACGACCTGATATAGCTTGTGCAATAAGTAAACTTAGTCGATTCACAAGTAATCCCAACAAACATCACTGGGTGGCAATGAAACGAGTTCTGGGATATTTGGAATATACCCAAGACTACGCTTTGCACTACAATAAATATCCTGCGGTTATCGAAGGATATAGTCATGCAAATTGGATAACCAGCTCAACAGAAACAAAGTCCACAAGTGGATATGTTTTTACTGTTGGTGGAGGAGCAGTATCTTGGAAGTCTTCCAAACAGACGTGCATCGCTCGCTCTACAATGGAATCAGAGTTTATAGCTTTGGATAAAGCCGGTGAAGAAGCTGAATGGCTTCGAAATTTCTTAGAAGACATTCCGTTCTGGCCAAAACCTTTGGCTCCTATTTGCATACATTGCGATAGTGAGGCTGCAATAGGACGTGCAGGGAGCGTTATGCATAACGGAAAGTCTCGTCATATACGACGAAGACATAACACCGTTAGACAACTACTTTCTAGTGTAATTATCACTATTGTTTATGTAAGGTCAAAGGATAATGTGGCGGATCCGCTTACAAAAGACTTAACTAGAGAGGGAGTTGAGAAATCATCTAAAGGAATGGGACTATGGCCGAGGACAAGTCAACATGGCGGTAACTCTACCTAGAATTTTGGATATTCCGAGATCTAGGTTCAAGGAGCTCAAACAAAGTTGTGATTGACCGGTTCAACATTGTCAAAGTAAAATCTTTGGTCCATTCTCGTGATGAAGACAATGTTCAGTAACAAGGATAGAACTTTACACGTTCTTTAATGATTACCTAAGTGTGATGTGGTATTTATCAAATAGTGTCAATCTAAAGGATTACACGTTTAGGAATCACCTATGTAAGTGTGAAGTGGAAGCCACTTCAATGAGAATTCTGTAAGGCCAATTCTCTACGCACTTATGAAACCAGGCGGTGTTCATGGCTGAAACGAACACAACAATGAGAACCAAAAGACGGTTAAGGGTTGGGGTTGTGACATATGGTTGTCTAGGTATACACTAAAGTTCGACGGTTCAAAGATATCAAATCTACCGATTGACCGAGTATATCCGACATATGTTCACTACGGAAAGTTCAAAGGAAAACCTACTTATCCAGATGCAATTAATCCTTACTTGCAAATCACACAACTTTCATCTATGATCATTCTTGTTACAGTCATTCCCATTCTTGTGGTGGATTGTTGGACTTTAAGCATTGGGTTTTAAAGACATTAAGCATTGGGCTTTAAAAGTCTAAGAGTGTAAATTGGAAATGGTGGGAAATAAAATGGAGGGAAATGAAAATTTGAATGAAGTGAGCTTTTGTCTTGAACTTTGTCCCTCATTGGTGAGGGACAACTAAATTTGTGTGTGTATATATAGAATCACTTCGTAGAGCTCTTAAAAGAGTTGAAGAGAATGAACCCTCGCGCCGTCGTCGTCGCTCGCTCGGCTCGGCTTCGGCTTCGGCTTCGGCTTCGGCTTCGGCTTTGGATTTGGATTTGGATTTGGATTTGTCAAATGATCGATAAGATTATTTTTTGGACAAAATTTATTTAATTAATTATTTAATAATTAATTAAAAGCCAGTCAGTTAATTAACGAAATTAACTGAAATTTGAAATCCAAATCTGAACGTTTTTTTTCCTTCTGAACAGACGCTTTTCCTGAACAGTCACACCTCTTACGATAATTGCTTATAAACTCTGAGGCATGGCTGCATTTTCGAAACACTGAAACATTACAGAACTTCCTTCCTTCTGAATATCCTGCATTCTATTTCGCAGAATTCTCTCAAATTGGTAAGTGTGATTTTGCTCCGTTCTTTGAGTTCGTTGGTATCCTGCAGTTTGTATTGCTATTGTGGCAGGAAGGTTTATTCCGTTTCACCCTGAGAGGATTTAGTCCATTACCTTGGCAACGTGTGAGGGGGTTAAAATTCCTTAAGGACGCACAAGCAAATTGTGGACTCGGAATATTTTTTATACTTTACTGTTTTTTCCAGTTTTTTATTCTAACAGTCTTTCTGATTTTGCGTTTTAACACAGTAACGTTCACACAATGCAGTACACTATAAAACGACATGTAACAGCAGTCCAAACAAGCTGTTAAATGTTAAACCTTTAAGTCCGTGAGACGTGACCGGAACCCGACTATCAGCCCCGTCGAACAAACCCTTACTAGGTTACTATGCTAACATTATATTACCAGGAAATAAATAGCAGATTTATAAATTAACATGATCCATAATAAGGAGCTAAACGCCTACACAAATCCCATAAACCAAGTACATATTTATAGGTAGGTCTGTCAAGTTTAGCCCAAATCCCAAATGACCCTTTCAACCCGCCCAAGGTTAGGCTGGTTATTGACCCGCTTATTTATTGAACTCAACCAATTTTAACCCAATCCGTCTCAACTCATTTAAAGTTGGGTTGATTCTTAGTCCAAATTGATCCATGAATAGCTTTGTAAATATATCTTAGAAATAAATTTATTTTTTTGTTTGTTATGTTATATATGACCATAAAAAAAGAAAAAAAAGTCTTATTTAGTAATTATACAATTCATAAAACTAAAGATTGATAGAGTTGGACGAGTTGGACTATGACCCAAATTTTAACCTATTTTGGCCCAACTCATCTTAGCCCAAGTAATTTTTCGCCCAAAATCGACCCAATCATCTAGTGAATATCAATTCTTGCCTGCTAACCAAAAGGTGTTTTACTTTGGGTCTATGAAAGTTAACGTGCAGAAACTTATGATGTGGTATTTTGTCTTGTGAATGTTTGTTTGCTTGTATTTTCGGTCGCTTTACATTTTGTGGAGATTTGTTAGGGGCGGACCGACATACGTTATAGTTGGTGCTTCTTCATCCAAATATTGTTTTATTTATATTGGAAAACTTAGCAAAATTTGAATAGACAAAATGTTAAAGAATGAAAGAAAGACTTTTAAAACTTGTAATTTAAAACGAGATATAAATATTTGTGTGATTGTAAATTATTTCATTATGTTAAAATAAAAGGTTTTAAATTAATTTATTTATGAAATTAGAAAACTATTATTCTTTTACGAACCTACTAAAAAGAAAATAATGTCATATTAAATGAAACAGAGGAGTAGTAAAAAAGTGACAATATCAGAACATTTTGAAGGACCTTGTAATATTCAGGACATGGGAGTAATTGATTATGTGTTCTTTTCTTATCTCCTTTTTTTTTTTTTAAATTCAAAACAATAAC
This sequence comes from Nicotiana attenuata, assembly GCF_001879085.1. Taxonomy (NCBI): domain Eukaryota; kingdom Viridiplantae; phylum Streptophyta; class Magnoliopsida; order Solanales; family Solanaceae; genus Nicotiana; species Nicotiana attenuata. The sequence goes on along the minus strand of NW_017671359.1, from coordinate 74,278 downwards.
AACAACAACAATAACATACCCAGTAAAATCCCACTAGTGGGGTCTGGGGAGAGTAGAGTGTACGCAGACCTTACCCCTACCCCGAAAAGGGCAGAGAGGCTGTTTCCAGGAGACTTTCGGCTCAACAGGAAATGCAATAATATCAGAAGAGAAATAAGAGAAAAGACATGTAACAATAAAAGATACCAAAAAGAAAATAACCACAACAAATAAGTGAAAGGACAATAACACAAAACTATGCAAAATACCAATGTGAATACAACAAAGACCGCTAACAAACCTAACGAAACTCTACCAGACTACCAGGTACAAAGAGGGAAGAACTCTCAACTACCCCCTAGCCTACCACCCTAATGCTCGACCTCCACATGTTCCTATCAAGAGCCATGTCCTTGAAAATCTGAAGTCGCGCCATGTCCTGCCTGATCACCTCGCCCCAGTACTTCCTAGGACGCCCTCTGCCTCTTCTCGTACCTGCCAAAGTCAACCGCTCACACCTCCTAACCGGTGCATCTAGGCTTCTCCTCCACACGTGTCCGAACCATCTAAGCCGCGCTTTCCGCATCTTGTCGTCCACGGGAGCCACGCCCACCCTCTCTCGAATATCTTCATTCCGAATCTTATCTAGCCTAGTGTGCCCACACATCCATCTCAACATCCTTATTTCTGATACTTTCATCTTCTGGATATGTGAATTCTTGACTGGCCAACACTTAGCTCCATACAACATGGCCGGTCTAACCACCGCTTTATAGAACTTACCTTTGAGTTTCGGTGGCACATTCTTGTCACACAGGACTCCAGACGCTAACCTCCATTTCATCTAACCCACTCATATACGGTGCGTAACATCCCCATCGATCTCCCCATCTCCTTGGATAATTGACCCTAAGTACTTAAAACTTTCTCTCTTGAGAATGACCTGTGAGTCAAGCCTAACTTCCACATTCACTTCCCCCGTCATGTTGCCGAAGTTACATTCCATATATTCTGTCTTAGTCCTACTCAACTTGAAACCTTTAGACTCTAGAGTCTGCCTCCATACCTCCAGTCTCCCATTAATGCCGCTTCGCGTCTCATCAATCAGAACTATATCATCAGCGAACAACATACACCATGGCACCTCTCCTTGGATATGGTATGTCAGTGTGTCCATCGCCAGAGCAAATAAGAACGGGCTGAGCGCAGATCCTTGGTGTAATCCCATAACCACCGGAAAAGGCTCTGAGTCACCTCCCACAGTCCTAACCCGAGTCATAGCTCCATCATACATATCCTTTATCGCCCTAATGTAAGCCACCGGCACACCTTTCACCTCCAGACACCTCCAAAGGACGTCCCTAGGGACCTTGTCATATGCCTTCTCTAGGTCAATAAACACCATATGCAAATCCCTCTTCCTATCCCTATATAGTTCCACCAACCTCCTGATAAGGTGGATAGCTTCCGTAGTAGAACGGCCCGGCATGAACCCGAACTGGTTTTCCGCTATAGACACCGCCCTCTTTATCCTCATTTCCACCACCCTCTCCCAGACTTTCATGGTATGACTTAGTAACTTGATACCCCTATAGTTGTTACAATTCTTGATATCCTCTTCGTTCTTGAACACCGGAACCATTGTACTCCACCGCCACTCATCAGGCATCCTCTTTGTCTTGAAGATAACATTAAACATCCCAGTCAGCCACTCCAAGTCTGCCCTACCCGCATATCTCCAAAACTCTACTGGAATCTCGTCAGGCCCGGTCGCTTTGCCGCGACTCATCTTACCCATCGCACCCACGACCTCCTCAACCTTAATGCGCCTACAATACCTAAAGTCTCGATGACTCTCGGAGTGCCCCAATTGCCCTAACACGATGTTTCCATCCCCCTCTTCATTCAGAAGTTTATGAAAGTACGACTGCCATCTTTGCCTAATCTGGGCCTCTTCCATCAATACTCGACCGTCCTCGTCTTTGATACACCTCACTTGATCCAGATCGCGAGCCTTCTTCTCTCTCGCTTTGGCCAATTGAAATAACTTCTTATCCCCACCTTTGCTCCCAGTTCCTCATAAAGCCGACCAAAACCAGCAGTCTTAGAATCAAAATGTACAACAACAATTTCCTCCATTTCAACAAGCTGGTGGATGCAACTAAATTTGAGGTACATGTCGATTTCCAATATCCCATAGAAATAATTTTATCATACGGTATGTACTATATATAGTTAACTACTTGCTATAATAGTGGGAGTCCAAAACTTAATTAATAATTTTTTGAACATAAAATACATTTTTGATGTTAAAAAAAAGATACAATAATGGGTATTTCGCAGTTTTATACTGCGAATTGGCTTAACGGATTTTTTGCCGTTAAGGCATTTCGCAGTATAAAACTACGAAATATTAAAAAAATAATTTTTTTATGACATTTCGTAGTACAGTACTGCGAAATAGGCTGATTTTAGGCCCCACCAATAATTAACTGACATAAAAATAATTCAAATACATAAAACATAGTATAATACTGCGAATTACTTTGAAAAATTGTACACCCCACGGTCGGACTTGCCTTATTTATAGGCGCTTCAATTTTATAAAAATTCATTCCACACTTAAACTTCAAACATACGTTTATTCTCTCTTCTCCTTATCAATCAATTTTTTACAATGTCTGAAGTGCCAAAAATAAGAGTTTCACTGTATTGGGGGTGAGGGGTGAGATTGTGGTGGAGAATAACTCTGTGAGGTATAGCTCACCTCCACAGTGTCATGTTAAATTGTCGCTTAATATGGAGTACGATACATTGGTATCGTTGTTACGTAAAAAAATGAGTGAGCGGGAGGCGTTCGGTTAGCCTTAAAGTAACCGGTAGATTTCCTTATTCAGTGACTCCGCAGGGGTTTGCTTATTATTCTGAGTTTAACATCGAGGATGATGAAACTCTTAGAGATTTTTTGCGAATTCCGGATGAATACAGGGAATTTATTGTAATAAAATTATTGGAAATGTACGTCAAGGTGGAAGACGTTCCTAGTAATGAGGGCGTGCATAGCAGGGATAACCCCCAGTCATCGAGTGGTTATTCTGGAGCAGCGTTTGCCGGACAGATTGGAGATGAAAGAGCTTGCCTTGATTTAAACTTGTCACCACAGGCGAATGAGTAGCCAGAAAATAATGTTTCCACTTTATATAATCAACAAGACGACTAGTAAACTTCAATTTTACTACGTTTTAGCGGATTTTTTTCATGTTTTAATTGGATTTGTATTAGCACTCATATTTTTTATAGGGGGTACCGTCCGGATTTGAATTTTACAAGTTATGACCTTGCCCCTAGTTGGAATCTGCGTAGGTCTGGAGTATTGGACCACGGTGGTCCATCTGGGAGTTATCACCAACCTGAAAATATCCATCATGAAACGTCAAGACAATACGATTTGTAAGTAAAGTGATATAGCGATATCTAAAGTATTTTTCCTGAGTATTGGGTAACTTAGGTTTTTGTTCGTTTTGTGCAGTGAAAACGAGCTTCCTGAAGCTCCTGGCCTCACACAGTTGCCCATAGACGACGTTTTTACTCGTGATTTGGCAGATGCGCAGAGTCAGGAGGATGATAGTGATTATGACAACAATGCGGGATGAGACACCCTTCCATGATGAGGGTGATGATGAGGAGGAGGAAGTGAATGTTGAACCTGAGCTGACTAGGGAGCATGTTCCTCCACCTCCCGCTAGACCAAGAGTGTATGAGTCCCACGTGCCATTTCATGAGTGAAATATTCCCTACCCTGATAATTTGCCAAGCATGCCTAGCGTTGATGCCCTAACAAGGGATGATGATGAATTACGGTCAGTGATGTGGGATGAATCTAGACCAGTTGTTCTTACAAAGGGCATGTATTTCCCCGATAAAGCTCGCCTAGTTAGGGCTGTAAAAATCTACAGTATAAGGGAGTGTCGTGAGATGACGGTAAGTGAGCCAACTACGGAGAAATACAAGGCTGTATGCCGTAGGTGGTTTATGGGTTGTCACTGGATGCTGCGTGCCACAAAGAAGAAACCAGGTTTGTGGAAAGTGGGTAAATTTATTAGCGAGCACAGATGTGAAATGGACACATTCAAGTGAAATGTATGCGTCTCCGGTCGCCACCGCTCTACCAAGGACGTGATGAGCGACCAATCAAGCTGCATCCGTCCAAGCTGAAAAATGGTATATAATCCCGAAGTCTGGAGGATCTCTACTACGCGGGGATGGAAAGGATGCTCCGCAATAAACTCCCACAAATCATCAGGCCTCCTGGGGCGGAGAGGCTGCATCGCTAGCTGTCCCTCCCAAACATAGGATGACCTATGGTCGCCCTGCAGCACTAGTAGCTGATCCTCGGCAGGTCCAGGATGCGCAGGCGAAGGAAACGCCATGTCATCTACTATAATTTAAACAAAATTAATTGTTTGTGTTAGTGTAATAAATTAAATTAAGTAAGATTTTTGAAATTGGAGATAATAGTTATGTATGGGTTCCAGGCTTGATTTTTGACGCCCTGTGCCACCGAATAATTCTTAATTATTATAAGTCTCAATTTCAAAATTTTTAGATTTTTATTAACTTAATAAATTAAATTAAGTATGATTTTTGAAATTGGAGATAATAGTTATGTATGGGTTCCAGGCTTGATTTTTGACGCCCGGTGCCACCGAATAATTCTTAATTATTATAAGTCTCAATTTCTACGCTAAAAGGCTCTACATTTTACTACGCTAAAAGGCTCTACATTTTATTTCGCTAAAAGACACTATATTTTACTACGCTATAAGGCTATACAATATGAACATAACATCAACAATACAAATAAACAAAATAAATAATATTATTTAACACAAACAATCAAGTAGCATTTTTGGTCACAAACATAACATAAATTCGGATATCAAATAAATCAAACCGGGTATATAAAAGAAACAAAATTAAACACTAACATAACAAAAATTCACATGGAAACATACTAAACAATACTAATGCATGACTATATGAGTTTCGGCATAAACTAAATTGAAATACCTCGATGTAAATATTATTGAAATCGAATTTTTGCACCCGAAACACGCAATCCAAAACTTCTTTTGTGTGTGGGACCTACACTTCTTGCTCTTTATGGGACGGATGGGGCCGAAATTTTTTTTTTTTTAAATTGTAGGCGGGGTGGGGGACCAGAAAACTTTGAGTTTGATTTTTTAATGGAGATCGTTGTCTGTGGGAAGAAGACGACCCGTTTTTTATTAGGGTAATTCGTAGTACAGTACAACGAAGTACTACCAAATGTCATAAAAAAATTATTTTTTTTAAAACTGCGAAATGCCTTAATGGAAAAAAATCCATTAAGCCAATTCGCAGTATAAAACTGCAAAATACCTATTATTGTATCTTTCTTTTTTTTTAACATCAAAAATGTATTTTATGTTCAAAAAATTATTAATTAAGTTTTGGACTCATAATAGTGGTGGGGATTTGATTTTTGTTTTGGTACTAGAATACTAATTTTCAAGAATCCTATGTAAAACAATTTGGAAAACACCAACAGAAATCCTGAGTTTGGGACAAACATTATAATTGGTTATGTGACAGGTGTGAGAATTTTTGTTCTTTTTGTCTCTTTATTAGCATCCCCACCATTGAGATTGTAACAATGATTATATCAACTATAATTGTCTTCATTCGATATCTTGAGGGCCGCAACATGCACTAAATTAGTCTTGATCCACACACATTAAAGATTATGATCATGTTAATTAACCAGAGTGTTGACAGTTGACAAATAAGCTTATCTGCATTTCTCCTTTTTCTTTGAACAATAATCCCCTTGTTTGCCAATGAAACGATCGAACGTCACATCATCCTATGAAAAAGATAATATTTTAGTATAAGAATGCATAATAGATGGATGACAAGCAGAAGTTTTTTTCCCTACTTTTGTTACCTTCATATTCAATGGCAGAAATATGATTTTTTACTAAAACGGAATCAAAATATAAAGAATTAAATTTACGAAGAAGCTAAAGTTATATTTTTAATATATATTTTATATTCATACAAATAACTTACCTAATTATAATTGACACACCTCGAGCAAAGGTGATTCTAATATTTTGGTCCACCAGTTGTCTATTACATGGTAAAGCTGTCATAACGAGCTGGCCACGTTCAACCCTAGCGAATCGAAGAATGCAATAACCCAGCATAGCACATAGCTCTTCATTTGTATCGAGACTTAGTGTATTTATACTTACCCGGAATTCCCACCTTCGAGATCGTAATGACACCTAATATTTCACTTGTTAGGGAAGCCAACGTTAGAGAAAAAGCCAGTTTTTAAACAACTCAAATAATTAAACTGAAATGAAACTAAAACGAAGTACGAAGTGGCATAACAACCAATAATATCTAAGTACGACCCGGATTTAGAGTCACAAGTGCACGAGCTTCTAGAAGTTCTACAAATAAAGTCTGCAATAAGTACAAATGTCTCGAATAAAATGAATAGTAAAAGAGGAAAGTGAAAGGGGACTTCAAGGTCAGCGGACGCCAGCACATCTACCTCAAGTCTCCAAATATGCCAATCCAAGCTGATGCACCTCACGTACAGCTGGGACCAGTAGCAAAATCTGCACAAGAAGTGCAGAGTGTAGTATGAGTACAACCAACCTAATGTGCTCCATAAATATCGAGCCTAACCTCGACGAGGTAGCGACGGAGCTATGACATGACACTCACGTAATTAAACTTGTACGAACGAAGATATATGTGCAACATAGTAACAAATAAAGATTTAATATGTAAAATTGGGAGGGGACATGCAAATTGGGAACAAGATAAGATATTACAACAGGAATGATAACATAAGACGGTCAAATAAATCCTCAAACAATGGAAACGGATAAACATAATGAATAAAGATGGCATGACATCACCCATCGTGCTTTTACTCTCAACCTCACCATAAAATGATACTAATGGGGCGGGATCATCTTTCGTGCTTTCACTCTCAATCTCTCCATGAAACAATAAATACGGAACGGCATCACTCTTCGTGCTTTAAATCTCTTCCTCACTATGTATTAATCAATAAATGAAGAAATAAACAGCACAACATCCCCGCCGTACTTTAACAGTCTCCCTTACCATACAATAATGAATATAAAATTCAGCAAGAATAAACCTACGTCAATAATGGTTCCAAGATACCAATCATCAATCTCAAGAAATACTCAACCATCACAATTTAATTCATAAGTGCGGAAAGAATGATCAAATAAGAATTAAACGAATCTAAGCATGGATATCATAAGCAAGAAGACAATAAGTTACGCACAAGTCTCACCTGTATGCTTTGACCCAACAACAACGCGTAAGTACTTGTCACCTCACATATACGTTGTACCCAAATTATTTTAACACGTATCAAATAGGCAAACAGTCCTAATCCCTCAAGTCAAGATTAACCACGATACTTACCTCACTCTGCAGTCAACTTAGAGCTCTACCGGGGCCTTTCCTCTAGAATCTGCCTCTAAATCACTCGTATCTAACCAAAATCGACTCGATAACATCAAATACTGCTAAGGGAATGAATTACAATATATAAAGATAAGATTTTTATTCTTTCCCTAAAAATTAAACCCCGGGCCCGCTTGGTCAAAATTTGAGGTTCGGACCAAAACCAATTTATCCATTCACCCCCGAGCCCGATTTTGTAATTAGTTTCAAAATCTGATCCCAAATTGGGGTCTAAATCCCTAATATGCAAAAAAAAAAAAACTAATTTTTCCTAAATCCCTAGTTTTCTACCATGGAAGAACAAAGATTAAGGTTAGGAATTAATGGGTGTTGATAAGAATGGAAGAAAACGAGTAAAAATCTACTAACTATGAAAATGGGATGAATAACCTCTTCAAGATCGCCTCTAGGCCGAGCACAAACTTGAAAATGGTGAATCAAAAATCCCTATTTTTGGACTAATTTAAATCACTGGCGCCAGGCCTTCTTCGCGTTCACGAAAGGCTGACGCGATCGCGAAGTACAACGGCTAGAATAGCCTTCGTGTTCACATGAAGTGCTCTGCATTCGCGTGGTTCTCCCCCCTGACCATCGCATTCGCGTGGTCCGCATTCGCATAGCACTCCAAACTAGTCCCCTCCCCCCGCCCCCCCTAGGTCTATAACCTTACATGTTCGTGAAGGTATGGGCGCGTTCACGAATGGCAGACCCCCTACTACTCCGCATTCGCGTCCATCTCCTCGCAATCGCGTAGAACAATCCTTCCCCAATCCCAATTTACTTTTCGCGATTGTGAGAGTATCCTCGTGATCGCGAAGAAGCTTTTACTAGACACCAGCAGAAATCAAAGCCAAAAAATTTTCCTAAGTTTAAAATGGTCAGACACCTATCTAAAACTCATGACGAGCCCTCGGGGCTCCAAATCAAACGTGCACACAAGTCCAAAAATATCATATCAACACGCTCGCGCGATCAAAACGCCAAAATAACACCTAGAACTATTAATCGGATGCTAAAACGGATGAAATTTTCAATAAAACATAAGAACTTGAAATTATTGAACCGGACGTCCGAATTACGGCAAATCACATCCATTTTACATTTGAAGACATGTCATGAATACAATAATGGACATACACCAAGTTCCGGAACCAAAATCCCGACCTAGTATCAACAAAGTCAAACATCGGTCAAATTAATAAATTTTTTAAACCTTTAAACTTCAAATTTTAAATAAATTGCGATAACTCGTGCTAGGGGCCTCCGAATTCAATTTCGGTCATACGCCCACGTCCCAAATCACGATACAGACCCATCGAGACCATCAAAATACGGATCCGGGTCCGTTTGCTCAAAACATTGATCAAAGCCAACTCAAATAAAATTTTAAGTCACGAATTCATTAATCACTTTTTCACATAAGAGCCTTCCAGAAAAAGACACGGACTATGCACGCAAATCGAGGAAGGCTAAAAGGGGCTATTGAGGTTTCGAAACACAAAATTAAGGATTAAAACTCTAGATGACCTTTCGGGTCATCACATTCTCCACCTCTGAAACAAACATTCATCCTCGAACGGATATACAAAAGTACCTGGACTGGTGAAAATGTTTGGGTATCTACTCTACATGTCCGACTCGGACTCCCAAGTGGCTTCCTCGATCAACTGACCTCTCAACTACACTCGAACTGAAGGATAACTCTTAGATCTCAACTGTCGGACCTGCCGGGCTAGAATAGCACCAGCTCCTCCTCATAAGTCAAATCCTTGTCCAATTGGACTGAGCTGAAATCTAACACATGGGACGGATCACCGTGATACTTCCGGGGCATGAACACCTGGAACACCATATGGATTGCTGATAAACTAGGTGGCTATGCGAGCTTGTAGGCCACCTCGCCCACTGTCAGAAGAATCTGTAAGGCCCCATAGAAATTTGTGCTCAAAACCTAGTAGCTCGTTGGGTCAGGTTCTGAATATGTGTTGGGAATGTGTATCTCGCCGCGGTTCGGACCCATTGTACTTATCTAAGTATTTAAAAATCAATGAATCAAGTTTTCCAGAAATGTGCTATTTTGCGGTCCAGAATGCGGTCGCAAATCATGTATGCGGACCGCATTTCTGCCGCAGATTGAGTCAGTAATTTGGTTAAAATTAAGGTCAAAATGCGGTCCATTATGCGACCGCATAACTGATATGCGGACCGCATTTCTATCGCAAAGTGAGTCAATGTGTCAGTCAAATTTGAGGTAAAAAATGTTGTCCATTATGCGACCGCATATTGATATGCGGACCGAATTTCTATCGCAAAGTGAGTCAATGTGGCAGTCAAATTTTAGGTCAAAAATACGGTGCATTATGCGACCGCAAATTGGGTATGCGGACCGTATTTCTGCCGCAGACCCAAACAGGAGGGTTGGATTTTTGGAACACTTTTGCGGTCCATTCTGCGGACTACATTTCATCTCTACGGTCGCAAAGTGCGACCGCATATCTGACTCGGGTACCTATTTTTCTAAATTTTAAACCCGACCCCCTTTTTAAAAAAATACCCCAACCCCTCATTTTAACGAGTCTTCTGAACAAAATAAGAGAGAGGAAGAGAGGGTGCTTGAGAGAAAAAGTCAACTTCATACAATTTGATTCTTCAAAACTATCCGGGTCGGGGAATTTCAAAGTGATTATCTTCATCCCCATTCTTGCAGGTAAAATCCCTAACCCTTTTTCATTGATTTCAGGTTTAAACTAGGGGGGGAGTCTCATGCATTGATTCTTGAAAATAATGGTTGAAAACATACATGCATGCCTTTTTAAAACCTAAAATCTAGTAAAAAGAAATTGCGTAGGACTAATGGATTGTACAAGAGGGATTGATAACCTAAATAAGTTTGAGTAGCAATTGTGAACTTCAATTCTAAGTCATATGTGTTTACTTGTGCTCTGGATTGACGTTGCTAGACTATTTGGTGAATTGAAAATAGAAGTTAAAAAGGGAATTCGGCTCCAGGTATGTATGGCTAACATTGACCTTTGTAAAATCACCTTGTTTGGTGTACAAATATTTGGTATGTGATATCTACGTGGATTATGTGTGAAATTCTTGTGATTGGTATGATTTGAGTGTTCGTGGTTAAGTCTTCCGATATAATGGTGTAAATAATTGGCAATGAACCAAATTTGTGATTGTGAAAGTGTTATGTGGTAAGAGCTGAGAAACAAATGATGGAAGAAAATCGTAAATGATGCAATTAGAACAACCGTGGTAATAACATATATGGCTTGTCGTGGGCAATTATCGTTGTGACATAAGATGCATATGAGTTATTGAATATGATGGAAATGGTATTGATGGTTATGGGAATTCTTTGTGAATTGTTGTTGTAATTTCTTGAGAATTGTTGTTGTTGTTCTTTGTGAATTGTTGTTGTTGTTGTGTTGTTTGTGAATTGTGATTGTTCGGTGGGATCGGGTTGCGCACCGCAACACGAAGTAATAAGGTGTGGGTTGTGGTGATAAGGGTGGTCGAGGTAATAAGGGTGGAAAGTGATCAAAATTACTATTGAAATGAAAATATGAGAAAGTTGTGAAATCATTGATGTGAAAATGTTGAAGGGGAAATGGAGAGATTGTAAACTTGTTTGGCTTGATTGTTTTCTTTCATGTGTATTTGATTGTTGATTCCATTACTACTTGTTACTTGTGTATGGTTTGAGTTTTCTTAGGGCAAAGTTTGTTCATACATACCAGTAGAATTCAAATGTATTGACGTCCCTTTTGTCGGGGGCGCTACATTCGTGTTATGATTGTAGGTGGCCATAGCAGGTACTCCAGTCCACCGACCGTAGCTCCCCTTCACTTTCCGTCAGCTGTATTGGTGAGCCCCTTTCCTCTCGGGGCCCTGCGTGGCTCATGCCGCTTTTATTCCGGAGTCATGTTTTGGGTATTTGTGTAAGGTATAGCCGGAGCCTTGTTACCGGCAAGTATTGTATTATCCTTTGTATCCTTAGAGGCTCCGTAGACAGTAAATGTGGGTTACGAACTTATGTAATTATGTATTTTGTATGTTGGGCGATGTAAGTTGTAAACGTCATTAAGTAACCATGTATGTTATGTATGTTTTGTAAAAAGGTGTTTTAATTATAAACGGCTAATTCCTTGACTAATGAGCAATGAAAGTACGGGGTAACACGTGGGATAGGAAAGACACCCAGGTCCGCTTGACTGGGGCTACCCGGTCGGGCGCCGGTCATGTCCCTCGGTTTCAGCTTCAGTCCTAGATGGGAAAGCATAACATCGAGTTTGGGCCCCATCACTCTGAACCCCGTCCCTGGGACGGCCTCTAACTGGATGGCCTCCATATTTAACGGCCTGACATCTACCTCTAGCTGCCTGCCCTCTGCCTCTAGCCGGCTGAGCGGGCAGTGAAGCAACCGGTGCCGGAACCATGGCACGAGAATCCTACTTTTTTGTGCTGCCCGGTGCCCGGGGGAAAAATATAGCAATATGCCTCGGATCACCACAGGTATAACAAGCCCTCGGCTGCTGTGACTGCTGGCCCTGAAACTGATCATGACGACTTGAACCACCCTAAAAACTCTGGAGCAAAGGTGCACTAATAGGAGCTGGTGGTGCATTGTAGGCTAGCTAGTCGAGATGAGACACATAAGGGTCGCGACCACCTGAAGCACTGTGAGACGCTTGGAGCACTAACTGAAATGGCCTGGGAGGATAGACCCTACCAAAAGTACCCCTGCCTCCAGACAAGGCACCGCTGAACCTATCGAAATGACGAGGCCTCTTATCAGACCCCTGCCCCCTCTCCTGAGCAAGAACCATCTCGATCCGCCTACAAACATTTGCAGTCGTCTAAAAGTAAATATCGCCCCCAGTCCCCTTGGCCATCTGTAGCCTAATAGTGTAAGTGAGTCCATCAATAAACATCTCAATGTGATAGGGAGAAACTTCTCTAGAAATAGCTGTGAACTGACCCCAAGTAAGTGCAGGCGACCCAGCTGGTCTGGTCAACATATAATCTCTCCACCGCCTCTTAGCGGAACCCGTCATTTGAAACACAGCAAAATCGACCCCATTGGTCTCAACTATACCCATGTTCCACAGCACCTCATGGCAGCGGTCAAGATAATCCTATGGGTCCTCAGAAGGTGCACCACTGAAGTGAACTGGAAATAGCTTAGTAAACTTGTCCAATCTTAGTAAAGCCTCAGAAGACATGGCGGGCCTATCACCGGCCTGTGCCACAAAAACCGGTTGAATTACCCTAACTGGCGGGGCTGCCGGAGTGTGATGCTGGGGATCCATCTGCTCTGGAGTGTGAGTAGCGGGAGTTTGTGCTCCTCCCCCAGCCCGAGAGAAGTTTTGTGCCACCGGGAAGATACAGATCTGGACCACACTCTGTATAAGGCCCACCAAACGGACAAGAGCATCCTAAAGCACTGCAATGGCTGTGAACCCCTCTGGGACCTGAGCTGGTCCAACAGGTACAGTCTGAGCTGGAACCTCCTCATCAAAATCTACTTGAGGCTCCATTGCTGGTGTTGCTGCACGAGCTCTAGGCTGAGCCCTACCTCTACCTCAGCCTCTGGCGCGACCTCGTCCTCTACCTCGGCCTCTGGCGCGACCTCGACCTCAGCCCCTAGTAAGAGCTGCCACTAGGGGCTCCGACTGCTCTCCAGCTGAAGATGTAGTACGTGTTCTCGCCATCTGCTAGAGAACAAGATTAGAAGAGTTCAATCATCAATGATAGAATAAAATCGCACAACAGAGAAGAATAGAAGTGAAATTGTTCCTAAACTCCAAAGCCTCTGAAAGATAAGTACAGACATCTCCGTACCGATCCTCCAGACTCTACTAAGCCTGTCGTGACTCTTGAGACCTAGGCAACCTACTGCTCAGATACCAACGTGTTACAGCCCGGAATTCCCACCTTCGGGACCGTGATGGTGCCTAACATTAGGCAAGCCAACGTTAAAGAAATTCTAAAGCCAGATTTTAAACAACTCAAATAATTAAAACCAATTAAACTGAAATGAAACTAAAACGAATTAGAAATTGTATTAACAACCAATAATAGGTAAGTACAACCCGAATCTGGAGTCATAAGTGCACGAGCTTCTAGAAGTTCTACAAATAAAGTCTGAAATAAGTACAACTATCTCAAATAAAATAAACATTAAAAGAGGAAACATGAAGAGGAATTCAAGGTCTGGGGATGCCAGCAGATCTACCTCGAGTCTCCAAATATGCCAAAATTAGCTGATTCACCTCACGTACAGCTGGTACCAGTAGCAAAATCTGCACAAGAAGTGCAGAGTGTAGTATGAGTACAACTGACCCAATATACTCCGTAACTATTGAGACTAACCTCGACGAGGTAGTGACGAGGCTATGACATGACACTCACATAACTAAACCTGTACGAACGAAGATATATGTGCAACATAGTAACAAATAAAGATTTAATATGTAAAATTGGGAGGGGACATCCAAATGGGGAACAAGATACGATATTTTCAACAGGAATGATAACATATGATGGTCAAATAAATCCTCAACCAATGGAAACGGATAAACATAATGAATAAAGATGGCATGACATCACCAATCGTTCTTTTACTCTCAACCTCACCATAAAATGATACTAATGGCACGGCATCACCTTTCGCTATTTTACTCTCAATCTCTCCAAGAAACGATAAATACGGCACGGCATCACCCTTCGTGCTTTAACTCTGTTCCTCACTATGTATTAATCAATAAATGAAGAAGCAAACGGCACGACATCATCATTAGTGCTTTAACACTCTCCCATACCATGCAGTATTGAATATAAAATTCAATAAGAATAAAGCTTACGTCAATAATGGTTCCAAGATACCAATCCTCATTCTCAATAAATACTCAACCATCAAAATTTAATTCATTAGTGCGGAAAGAACTATCAAATAAGAATTAAAATAATCTAAGCATGGATATCATAAGTAAGAAGGCAATAAGCTACGAGCAACAAGTCCCACCCGCATGTTTCAACCCAATAGCAACACATAAGTACTTGTCATCTCACATGTACGTTGTACCCAAAATTTTAACTCGTAGCAAATTGGGAAACAAGTCCTAATCCCTCAAGTCAAGGCTAACCATGACACTTACCTAACTCCGCAATCAACTCAGAGCTCTAACGCGGCCTTTCCTCAAATCTTCCTCTATACGATTCGTATCTAACCACAATCGACTCGATAACGTGAAATAAACCGGTCCCTCTTGGTCAAAACTCGAGGTTCGGGCCAAAATCCATTTACCCATTCACCGCCGAGCTCGATTATGTAATTAGTTTCGAAATTCAATCCCAAATTGGCATCTAAATCTCGAATTTGCAAAAAAATACCCAAATTCTTCCTAAATCCCTAGTTTTCCACCATGGAGGAACAAAGATCAAGGCTAGGAATTAATGGGTGTTGATTGAAATTTGAGAAAACAAGTAAAAATATACTAACCTTTGAAGTTGGGATGAAAAACCTCTTCAAGATCGCCTCTAGGCCGAGCTCAAACTTGAAAATGGTGAAAATGCGATAAATCCCGATTTTTGGGCTGTTTTAAATCACTAACGCCAGGCCTTGTTCCCGTTCGCGAAGGACCTGATTCAATCGGGATGAGCAGCGGCCAGAATGGCCTTCGCGTTTGCGTGATGAGCTCCGCGTTCATGTGGTTCTCCCCTCCTGACCATCGCGTTCATGTCCCATGGTCCGCGTTCGCATAGCACTCCAACCTAGTCCCCCCTCCCCCAGGTCTATAACCTTACGCGTTCGCGAAGGTATGGGTGCGTTCGCGAAGGGCAAAGCCCCCGCTGTTCCGCATTCGCGTCCATCTCCTTGCGCTCATGTAGAACAATCCTCCCCCTGTCCCAATTTATTTTTCGCGATCGCGGGAGTAGTATCTTCGCGATCGCGGGAGTAGTATCCGAAACTCACCCGAGCCCTCGGGGCTCCGAAACAAACGTGCATAGAAGTCCAAAAATATCATACGAGCTCGCTCGCGCAATCAAAACACCAAAATAACACCTAAAACTACGAATTGGACACCAAAATGAATGAAATTTTCAATAAACTTAAGAAATTGAAAACTTTCAACCGGACGTCCGAATCAAGTCAAATCACATTCTTTTTACACCATTTTTTTAGACGAGTCATGAATACAGTAATGGACTTATACCAAGTTATGGAACCAAAATCCGGACCCGGTATCAATAAAGTCAAATATCGGTCAAATTTATGAATTATTTAAACCTTTAAACTTCGAATTTTAAAGAAATTGCAATAACTCGAGCTAGGGACCTCCGAATTCAATTCCGGGCATACGCCCAAGTCCCAATGTAATGACCCGACTGGTCGTTTTGCTTTCTAGAACTTCGTTCCCCTACATAAGACTTCCCGTACTTGCTTTTACTTATTTATGACTTGCGAGGATGGTTGGTTCGGGATTTGGAAGAGTTTGGGTTGTAATTGGAACACTTGGTTCCTTGAGGTTGGCTTAAAAATCAAAGTTTGACCTCGGACAACATTTTGAGTAAACGACCTTGAAATCAGGATTTGAAGGTTCCGACAGGTTTGTATGATGATTTCAGACTTGGGTGCATGTCTGGATCGGGTTTGGATGACTCGGGAGCATTTTGGCGCGTAAAAGGGAAAGTTGGTTCTTTAAGAATTTTGAAGTTCTTGAAATTAGGTTTGGAGCGGGTTTTTGTGATATCAAGGTCCGAACGGAATTTTGAGATCGAGAATAGTTTCGTAGTGTCATTTAAGACATGCATGCAATATTTGGCATCAATCCGAGTAGCATAAGTACGTTTCGGCGCGTTTGAAGTGAATTGAAGAACTTGAAGTTCATAAGTTTGAATCAATTGGCTTTAGGGTGTGATTCCTAGTTTTAATGTTGTTTCCGGTGTTCCAAGGGTTCGAGCGAGTCCGTTTTATCATTTCAAACTTGCTGGTATGTTCGGGCGGGGCCTCGGGGGCCCCGAGCGTCAATTGGATGAGGCTCGAGTTGAGTTAGAAATTTTTGGAAGGAGCTGAAGCTCCAGGCATCTATCATAACCACACCTGCAGTTGACCAGCCGCAGGTGCAAGACCGCAGAAGCGGTCGATCCCTCGTAGGTGCGGCCCTAGGGGAGGAGCCTAGGAACCGCGGATGCGGCTCGTTTTCCGCAGAAGCGAAACCGCAGAAGTGGCCCCAGACCGCAGATGCGGCCCCCAGCCAGCCCAAGCAAAGTCCGCAGATGCGGACACTTCCTCGCAGATGCGGTCCACTAACCGCAGATGCGGTCCACTAACCGCAGGTGCGAAAATCGCTGAAGGCAGTGCCTTCATTTAATACGGGAATGTGTAATTTTTGACACATTTCATTCATTGTTTGGGTGATTTGGGAGCTTCCAAAGAGGGGATTTCAACCTAGCATTTGTGAGGTAAGTTACTCCTACTTAATGTGAGTTTAATACTTGGTTTTTGGGTAGATTAACACATAAAGGTTAGTGAAAATCATGGGATTAGAGTAAAACCTAGGGTTTTGATGAAAACAAGATCTAACCACGAAATTTGTTATGGAATGGAGTAAAAATTATATATTCTTGATCCTTAGGTTATGGGTAACAACTTTCTTTAAAAATTTCCCGAATTCGGGCACGTGGGCCCGGGGAAGAATATTTGGAATCTTGTAATTTGGGTTGGGGAATCACTCTAATAGTGGGATATGAACTTTTAAGCCTATATTAATTAGTTTTTATGCTATTTGGATAGTTTCGGAGTGTTTGACGCCAATTTGGGAGTTTACGCATAAGCTTAGTCCGGAAAGTAGACCATGGAGCAAGGTAAGTCTCCTTTCTAACCGTGTAAGAGGGAATTGTCCCTATAGGAGAATTAATTGAATATTTACCACTAATTACGTACGCACGAAGTGACGGGAATCCGTGCGTAGCTACTATTATGCTTATGTCCGGGTAGTGTAGGACCCAAAAGCATGCTTTACTTGCCATATTTGTAACTTTATTGTTAAATTAGATCACGTGAATCATATCAAACTTGGCAAATAAATTTCTAATAATTTCTACTAGTCCGGCGCGCGTTCCTAATTTGATCGAGATTCCACGGTGAGCTGCCCCTTCTGATCCATTCTGCAGCATGCCGGAGTCTCTTCTTTTGTTATTACTTTCTATTCTGTTTCAGGTAGTAGGATAGTCACATTCTTTTGTATATTCTACTAGTTGCACTAGTACTTGTGACACTGGTTCCTGGCACACACATTAGTAGACTATCATTTTTGGGTTGTATTTGTATTGTTACGAAATTGTTAATTATCGACTGTTTTAAATATAAGTTAAGTGAATGTTGGGAATGTTTAATACAATAATATAGAATTCACTAGTTGTTAGGGTTGGCTTGCCTAACCACGGTGTTGGGCGCCATCATGACCTGAAATAGAATTTGGGTCGTGACAACATGGTATCAGAGCACTAAGTTCACGTAGGTCTCACAAGGCATGGTAAAACCTAATAGAGTCTTGCGGATCGGTACGGAGACGTCTGTATTTATCTTCGAGAGGCTATAGGGTGTTAGGAAACTAGTCCTTATTCATCTTCTATCGTGAAGTTGATGGTATACTAAATTCCTTCTTCTATTCTCTCACAGATGGTGAGGACGCGCACGGCAGACGTTCCAGACCCGGGAGGAGCTGCTCCCCCCATTTCTAGAGGTCGAGGAAGAGGCTGGGGTAGGGCAACGGCCCGAGGTAGGGGACGAGGTTGTCCCAGAGCTGTCCCAGTTTCACCATCGGCGGATCCTGCGGGGGATCCTATCATTGAGGAGCAGGGCGAGGTGCCCGCAGCTGAGCCTAACCCAGCGGACTTTATGACAGCACCGGGTTTCCAGGAGGTCATAGGCCGTATGTTGCAGTTCATGGAGACCATGACTCAGGCTAGTTCATTTCGAGCAGATCTGGCCACTTCTCAGGCGAGAGGGGGAGCCCAGACCCCTACTGCTCAGGCTCCTAGTCATGCAGCTGCAGTGTATCAGACTCCGGGTGCACTACCCGCGGGTGGGGCTCAGAAAGTTGTTGCAGTGGTACCCGAGCCCAGACCGGCTGCGGATGGCGATCCGAAGAAGTTATTGGACAGATTGACTAGGCTACACCCTCCTATCTTCGGGGGTGAGTGTCATGAGGATGCCCAGGATTTCATTGATAGGTGCAGGGACAGACTGCACAACATGAGGATATTAGAGTCTCATGGTGTTGACTTCACTACTTTCCAGCTGGAGGACAGGGCCCGTAGATGGTATCAGTCTTATGTTCTCAGCAGGCCATCGGGTTCTCCTCCCATTACTTGGGGTCAGTTCACAGAGCTTTTCCTTGATAGGTATATTCCACCCTCTGAGAGGGAAGAGGTGCAGTATCAATTTGAGCAGCTTGAGCAAGGTCAGATGTCGGTGGCCGACTACGAGGCGAGGTTTTGAGTTGTCCCACCATGTACTGATGATACTTCCTACTGGCGCAGAGAGGGTACGGAGGTTTGTTGCAGTGTTACATTCTAGCATTAGGGCCAACATGGCCCGAGAGGTTGAGATGGGGACTCCTTATCAGCTGGTAGTGGAGATTGCTCGGAGGATTGAGGGCTACCGTCTGAGGGGTAGAGAGCAGATGTAGTAGGACAAGAGGGCTCGATTCTCTGGAGAGTTTAGAGGTGCCCCGGCTAAGGGTAGAGGCTAGTTTGGGAGGGTTCAGCCCAGCAGGCCCCCATATTCAGCACCACAACCTCCTCGAGGTGCTCCAGCGCGCCCCTATTTCAGCGCCATACCAGAGAGTTCATACCGCCCGCCAGCCATCCAAGGTTCTTCCAGTGGGTATTCAGGCCCCCAGAGTTCTTCCAGCTCCTACTTTAGTGCTATACCGGAGAGTTTATACCGCCTACCAGCTATTCAGAGTTCCTCCAGTGGGTATTCAGGCCATCAGGGCTAGACTTCAGGACAACAGTCTATGGTGCCGAGAGGTTGCTACGAGTGTGGAGGTCTGGGTCACATGAAGAGGACCTGCCCCAGACTTCGGCGCAAGGCAGTGCAGCAGGGTCAGCAGCCTATGATTACATCAGCGGTTGCCCAGCCGCCCAGAGATGGAGGATAGACTGGTAGGGGCCGTCCTAGAGGTGAAGGTTTGGTAGGGAGAGGTCAGCCAGCTACTGCTCAGTTAGGCGGAGGCCAGCCAGCCGGCGCTCCAGCAAGATTCTGTGCTTTTTCAGCTAGACCAGATGCATTGGCCTCAGATGCCGTTATCACAGGTATTATTTCCGTCTGCGGTAGGGATGCTTCAGTGCTATTTGATCCAGGGTCTACCTATTCATATGTGTCATCTCTATTGGCTCATTTCCTGGATATTCCTCGTGAGTCCTTGGGTACTCCTGCTCATGTGTCCACTTATGTGGGCGACTCTGTGGTTGTAGATCGGATCTATCTGTCCTGTGTGGTAACATTCTATGATTTTGAGACTAGAGCAGACCTTCTGTTGCTTGATATGACTGACTTTGAGGTCATCCTAGGTATGGATTGGTTATCCCCCTATCACGCCGTCCTAGATTTCCATGCCAAGACTGTTACGTTAGCAATGCCAGAGATGTCAAAATTGGAGTGAAAGGGTTCCTCAGTTAGGACATCTAGTCGGGTTATCTCTTTTCTAAAGGCTCGACATATGGTCGAGAAGGGTTGTTTGGTTTATCTAGTATGTTTAGGACACCACTGCAGAGTCTACGACGACTGATTCGGTGCCAGTAGTCCGGGAGTTCACCGGCGTGTTTCCTTCTGACCATCCAGGCATGCCGCCAAATCGTGACATTGATTTCTGCATTGATTTGGCTCCAGGTACCCAGCCTATATCTATCCCACCGTGTCGTATGGCTCCGAAGGAGTTGAAGTAATTGAAGGAGAAGCTTGAGGAGTTATTAGCAAAGGGGTTTGTGAGACCCAATGTATCACCTTGGGGTGCACTAGTGTTATTTGTGAAGAAGAAGGATGGAACCATGCGGATGTGCATTGATTACTGCCAGTTGAACAAGGTTACCATCAAGAACAAGTACCCATTGTCACGTATTGATGATTTGTTCCTCCAGTTGCAGGGTGCTAGGGTGTTTTCTAAGATTGACTTGAGATTAGGGTATCATCAACTGAAGATTCGGTACTCAGATGTCCCGAAGACTACTTTCCATACTAGATATGGCAATTATGAGTTCCTGGTGATGTCCTTCGGCTTGACTAATGCCCTAGTGGCGTTTATGGACTTGATGAACATGGTGTTCAGGCCTTATATTGATTCTTTTGTTATTGTCTTCATTGATGACATATTGATATACTCACGTAGCCTGGGGGAGAACGAGCAGCATTTGAGAGTAGTGCTTCAGACATTGTCAGAGCAGAAGCTATATGCTAAGTTCTCCAAGTGTGAGTTTTGGCTTGAGGTAGTAGAATTCTTGGGGCATGTTGTATCAGGAGAGGGTATTAAGGTGGATCCCAAGAAGATTGAGGCGGTTTAGAGTTGGCCATGCCCTACTTCAATGACTGAGGTCAGGAGTTTCCTGGGGTTGGCAGGTTATTATCGCCAATTCGTGCATGGCTTTTCATCCATTGCAGCACTTTTGACTAGTTTGCAAAACCCTAACTTCCAAGACTTTATGGTTAACTTACCACAATAGGACGAGAGGGAGATGCCTCAGACTAAGAAGAAAGGGCGAAGGAAATGGCCCCGAAAGAAAGGAAAGTTAGGACATGAAGTACATTGCCCCATCAAAGGGGTGGAGCTAGTTAGACCATTACCGAAAGATTCCATTCCAATCCTTAAAAAAAGAGAATGGAAAAAGCTCGTGACACAAGAAGGGCAGGAACCTTAATACCAGAGGAAAGAGATAGAAATGGATTACAACTGTTTCAACATCAAAAACAACAAAAACTAGAGCAAACATATAATAACGGATTTAAAATTGTAACCAAGCATCGCCCATTTGTTCTATACCCGACTGACCCAGAAGGGTGCTCCTTTTCGATGGTCCGATGATTGTGAGGCGAGCTTTTGAAAGCTCAAGACGGCTTTGACTACAGCACCAGTCCTAGTTTTTCCTTTCGGTTTGGGGATGTATACTGTGTATTCTGACGCTTCACGTGTTGCTTGGGTTGTGTATTGATGCAGGAGGGGCGAGTTATTGCATATGCTTCATGTTAGCTGAAGATTCATGAGAAGAATTACCGTGTGCACGACCTAGAGTTAGCAGCGATTGTTCATGCTCTTAAGATATGGAGGCATTATCTGTATGGGATGTCATGTGAGGTTTACACTAATCATCGCAGCTTGCAACATTAGTTCAAACAGAAGCATCTCAATTTAAGGCAGAGAGTGGTCGTGGATGCCTTGAGTAGGAAAGCAGAGAGTATAGGTAGCTTGGCATTCATTTCACCGAGGAGAGGCCACTGGCTTTGGACATTCAGTCCTTGGCTAACAAAATTGTGAGGTTGGACATTTTAGAGCCCAGCTGAGTCCTTGCGTGTGTTGTTGCTCTGTCTTCACTTTTGGCGAAGATCAAGGCTCGGTAGTTCGATGATCCGCGTTTGGCAGTTCTCAGAGAGACGGTGCTACAGGGTGGTGCCAAGGAGGTTTCTATTGGCGAAGACGGCGTTCTGCGACTCCAGGGTCTCCTATGCGTTCCTAATATCGACGGCTTGAGGGAGAGGATTCTAGAGTAGGCACACGGTTCGCGCTATTCTATTCATCCAGGTGCTACGAAGATGTACCGTGACCTGAGGCAGCATTATTGGTGGCGGCGATGAAGAAAGACATAGTTGAGTACGTGGCTAGGTGCCCAATTTCCAGCAGGTTAAGTATGAGCACCAGAGGCCAGGTGGCCTACTTCCGCATATGCCTGTACCGGAGTGGAAATAGGAGTGCATTACTATGGACTTCGTAGTTGGGTTGCCGCGGTCATTGTGGATGTTTAATGCAGTTTGGGTCATTGTCGACAGGTTGACCAAATCGGCACACTTCATTCCGGTGGTGACTACTTATACTTCAGAGAGGTTGGCTCATATCTACATTCGGGAGATAGTTCGGTTGCACGGTGTGCCTGTTTCCATCATATTAGATAGAGGCCCTCAGTTCACTTCACATTTCTCGAGAGCTGTTCAGAGTGAGTTGGGGACCCGTGTGGAGCTCAGCACAGCATTCCATCCTCAGACGGACAGATAGTTGATAACCATCGATTTTTGCCTATCTTATGCTCTCTTTTGCTTAGGTTTTGGACCAACATGTGTAAAAGTATTCCTGAAAACTGACTTAATGTGCTTGTCTGCAGGGTTTGGTCAAAATGAGGCAAGGAAGCCATAATCAACTCATGAAGGAGTTAAAATTGCACAAGTTCAAAGTTGGGACTAAAGCGCTAACCGCAATGGAAAAGAGCGGTTGTGTAAGGTCCATCGCTAAAGCAGCCACAATTACGCGGTCCGCAGAAGTGAGATTCAGAGAAGATGTTTTGGGTACAACAGTGACCGCTGACCGCGATGAAAAAGCGCGGCCGCGGAATACCTGACGCGGCCGCGGTAGTATTTCCGCTAAGAGCGTTGATCAAAGTTCAGAGACTCTGCAAGTTGAGATTGACTATGGAGCGCGGTCCGCGTCCAAATTATGCGACCGTGGTTGATGCTAACACGAAGGCGGTGACTTTTACGCTGTCCGCAAAACCAATTCCAAACCTAGCACAAAAGTGAAGAGACACGGTCCGCGCATGTCTTTGCGCGGCCGCGAAAGTCCATGCGCTGAAGTGCTCAGTATTTCGCTCACAGCGGAACCTCCATAGGGGTATTTTTGTCCAGTAGTATTAGCTGTGTATAAATTGATCTTTTTCACATTTTTAGGTTATCTTTTGTATCAAGGAGCTCGTGAACCGCCGTACTTTACCATTTAGAGCAATTTTAGAGTAGCTTTAGCTTATATTCTTAGATTTTGTTCTTGTAATCAACTTTTATCACTTATATTTCATCTTCATCTTTGATTTCTACCTTGATTATGAGTAGCTAAACCCATTAGCTAGGGTTGTGACCCAACCCTAGTGTGGGTATTTAATAGGTCTTCATTTTACGGCTTATTTGTTTAGGGGTTAGTGATATTTAGCTTAATTCATGCTTTAATTGTAGAATTGGTGGTTGCAAACACTGATTCGTGCCTCAGGGACGAACTCAGCTGTGCCTGCCTCTGCACACATGGTGCAGGAAGTAATGTGAGTACTCCGACCCAGTGAGTAATAAAAATAAATAACGACTGAGAACATAAAATCCCACAAGGGCACAAATAATGCTATCTCAAGCAGCAACATCAGATAAACAATAGAAACCAGTGAAATATAGCAAGAAAAATCTTTTTGAAAACAATCAATAAAACAAGTATGCTCAAGTATGGTCAGCCATTGTTACCTGATCGGTCAGCCATTGTTACCTGACCAAACACGTATAACAGTGTCATTGTTACCAGTGTTCAATATTTAATCACTCTAGATGGGTACTCGCGCTCACTGTGGGTGTGCAGACTCCGGAGGCGCTCCTACAGCCCAAGCGCTATCAACAAGGCCTGAAAGCCTGCTCACAATACACTCGAGGCCTGAAAGCCTCCTCACAATGCACTCGAGGCCTGAAAGCCTCCTCACGTCACTCAGCGTATCCTCACATACGGCCCTCGGCCTCAATCAGTCCAAAAATAATCAACAGCCCCTCGGGCAATAGTAAAGCAATAATACTCAGCTCAAATAATAGTTCAATTATCAGTTTAAAACTCCAAGTTTGAGTGAATATGGCTGAGTTCAAGAAACAGTGGGAATCACATGGACTGAGTTCAAATAATATTTCAAACCGTGAGAAAGACAGTGATGATAGTTCATAAAGAGTTCCAACAGTCGGCAATAAGCCCCAAATATGGCAGTAAGCCCAAATCATAGTGAAAACAACAAGTCATTGCTAATACGCGGTAAAATATCATCCGGACTGGACCAAGTCACAGTCTCCAATAGTAAATGACCCCGCGCTCGTCATGGAGCGCGTGTCTCATCTCAACATAGCACCAAGTTGTGCAAGTCGGGGTTTTCAAACCCTCAAAACATCATTTAAAATCATTACTCACCTCTACCCGGCCAAAAGTTTAGCTCGCTATGCCTTTTCCCCTCGAATTGACCTCCTCGCGCGTCGAATCTGATCAAAACCACAAGGAATACATCACAATAGGCAAATGGGTCATAACCCAATCGAAAAGACTCGAAAAATATCAAAAATTACGAAGTTGGCAAAACCCGAGCCCCCGGCCCACTTCTCAAAAAATTACAAAATTCACATCACCGGATTCCTCGTCTCGCCACAAGTCTATACATATCAAATTCTTCAAAATCGGAGTTCAAATGCCTCTTCAAATTTCAATTTTACACTCCAAAAACCAAGCCCTAGTTCTTTCAATTTTTACCCAAGTTTCTAAGAATTAAAGGTTGATTCTTCAATAAAATGATGTTTCTAAGTCACGAGACTTACCTCCAATCAATTCCCGACAAAATCCTCTTCAAACTTAGACTCCTATTGAGCAAGAGAGACTATGTCTAGGAAAATTAGGCTAACAAGGAATTAGGGTGCATTCAAGAGATTGATAGCCCCAATTAAAGGGATAAATCTAGAGATAGTAATACCCGAGTTGAGCCAATATCATTTGTTATGCATGAACACTCATTTGGACTTGAGAAAGTCAAATCGGGCAAAGTCACTCAAACTACCGAGAGGTATAGAGTGAGCACTTATGTGTGATGGTTATATCACGACCCCAATCATAACAAGCTTGTCCTAAATTCTAGATCCCATTAGATACTTGCCTAGGTGTAAGTAACTTCCCTAGTGCTTTTTATCACTTCAGAAAACTTCTACAAAAATATTGTACTTAGATTACTTTTAGCAATCAATAGCATTAAACGTAGTTTAGAAACAAATCCATGCATGGCTAGAAGTGCAATTAAAAGCAACACGAATAGCTAGATTAGATAGAAACCCAACTCCCAATCAATATTAACTCCCTATGGATATCGATCCCGACCTTTCGGGTAAAAGCTGCATCGACCACTCCTCGCCATTATTTAGTGGTGCAGGGTTGGAGCCGATCACTTTCTGCCGCCGTTGCCAGGGAGTTAATCGGTTTTGGCTATCTATCTGACTAATTTTGTGTCTTGTTTTTCTTTCCTTCTATTTTACAAACTTGTGTGAGCTAATCTATTTAGGTACAAAATGGCCAATAATGATCCTCTCGGAAATGTTCTCCCGGGGGAGGAGGTAGATGATAATGCTAAAGATGAGGCGCCTCTAGTACCTCAAGCTCAAAGAAGAGGCCGCTAGGCCAATGAAAACATTTCAGACCCTCCCCCAGCTCCTCCACGAGTAGCTCCTCGGGTGCTTCCAAATAAAGGTTACGCAAGTGCAATTGTCCTACACGGATCCGGGCGGGCAATTTCCAGAATACAAATGTTATGTTGAGCTTTTTGGAGCAAAGAAGGTACTTCATAAGCGCTTCCCATTAGAATGTATATAAACATCTAAAGGGCTTTATGGATACCTGCTGAGGAAGCAAACAGGCAAATGTGTCGGAGGATGCATTGAGACTGAGATTGTTCCCTTTTTCACTTAGAGGGAAAGCTTTGGACTGGCTCAAAAGACTCCCCAACCATTTCATCACCACGTGGGATGAGTTGGTCGACAAGTTTATAGCCGAGTTTTTCTCACCGGGACATATGGCAACAGTGAGAGATGAGATCCTCGCCTTTAAACAAGAGCCAAATGAACCACTTCGTGAGATCTGGGAAAGGTATCGGACGACGGTTAAAGAATGTCCGAACAATGACATGACCGGAGCCATGATCCAACAAACATTCTACCGTGGCATCAACACTACCAACCAGTGTGTAGTTAATCAACTAGCAAGGGGAAACTTTATGAACACACCTTATGTTGAGGCGTGTGATATACTTGATGAGATGGCAGATACTTCCTCGACGTGGCAAAGTCGAGATAATGTGCCATAAGTTGATCTCAATGCCATTCACCTGCACAAAGAGCTCCATGACCACGGCCAAGCAATAGCATAGTTGACTACAACAATGAAACAGTTGGCCAAAGCTCAATTGCAACAAGTTCAAGCGCCAAGAGAAGTGAATGCCATGGAAGGGGTAAATATGATGGTCAACAAAAGGCGACAAAGAAGTCAACAAAGTCAAGGAAATCCAGATCAATATCAGCAAGGTAGTAGTGGTTACAACCAAGATGATGGGTATGATGATCATAGTGAAGAAGTTTAATATGTGAACAACTACCAAGGACAACGGGGCAACGCTCCGAATCAACAACAACAGTGGAGATCCCAAGGAAATTGGGGGAATCAAAAGCAACAAGGAAATTAGAACTGTGGGAACAACAACAACCAAAGCAATTGGGGGAACAACTATCAGAAATGGGGCAACCAGGGCAACTGGGGTGGCAACAACAACCAAGGGGGTTGGAATAACGGTAATTAAGGGAATCGGGGGCCAGGCTTTCAAAGGCATGTTGATACCCAATTTTTCCTATAATATTTTTCAAATGCATATATACCTTCAAAACTACGCATTAGCATCAATTGATATTTTTCCATAATTTATACATTTTTAAATTAATTTATCCCAGTATTTTATTTATATAAATAATTACAAAAGCATCACAAAGGACTTTATAACAATTACACGGTTTAATTTTGCTATTTATATTCATATTGAGCTCAAATGATTTCGCAAATACCCTCATCTACATTTTTGGGTTACAATTGCAATAACTTTGCAATTATAGCCCATGCATGCATTATTGCATTATTTTACCAGAAAATAGCTCATTGTATTTTTAAAATATTGAGTAATTATTTTAAAGCATTTCCATGCATGAAACTTATATTTAACAGTCAGTTAATTATTTTATAATATATATTTTATCAATTATTTGGGTATTTAACAAATAACCCTTTTTATTTCAGACCTAACCATTTTTACCAGCCCAAAACCCCCTTAATATTAACCCAAAAAGCCAGCCCAAACCCCTTAGGCCCAATCTGCCTACCCGACCCAATAACCCCTCTTCAATCGTGGCCATTGATCTTTTAGATCAACGGTCCACGTTCACCCTTACCTTAATTAACCCCTAACCTACCCCAAACTCTTTTCATTCTCTCAAAACCCGGCATCATCGTCTCCCCTCATCTCTCAACTTTCTCTCAACCTAACCCTAACACTAGTTGTCGTCACCGGCGTAAACCTCCCTCCTATGGTGCTTCTATGTCTTCTCCGACCACCCCTGGCCTCCTACACTCCATGGATCTTCGACTTCATGAGTCCTTGAGAAGATTTCAAGGAACTCCTACTGGTTCTGGTTTGAAACTTTGTTTATCGGCCTGTCTCAGGCTATCTTTCATTCGTAAGTAAGGATCTCTCCTTGTTTTATTACGAATCTATGGGTACTTGACCTATCCTCTTCACCTCTGCTATTTTTCTGAAAACCCTAGTTCCATATTGTCGATTCTTCTCAGATCTTTATAGATCTGAGGTGATTCGAATGTTATTAAGTGTTTTCCTTAAAAAAGTCTCTTGTTTTAATTGATTATTTTGATTTTTAATCACTCTTTCTAAACTAGGGTTCATCTCAAACTTTTCTTCAACGATTTTTCTAAGTTTTCAGTGTTTAGTTAATTGTTTCTTCATCATCTTGACTGATTTTCGCATGAATGTTCAAACCCTAGTTGATTATGTGCGATATACTAATTTCTCCGATTTTATTTTGATACTCTGTTATTTCTGTGATACCAGTTGTATTAGTTTACTCCATTTTTGGGCTTAAATGTTTCCTTGTTAAAATCCAGTATTTCTTTGGGATTTTGCCCTAATTAATCTCTATTTATGGTTCGAACCTATTTTCTTGTTGAGTTCTGTATTTCTGTGAAGCTTTACTTATTTAATCTATTTATGGAATCTGAGTAATTCTTTCCCAAAAAACAGTATTCTTTTGAAGGTTTTACTGATTATTTCCTATTATTTTGCCCTGTTAAAATCTGTGTGCACAGATCTTATTTGTTCCCTTATTTGTGACTTTAATTGATCACACTTGCCTTAGTAAGTTATCCGTATGGTTTTTGGATTCATACTGATTCCCTATTTGGTATGATTTGGATTCCTTACCTAATTACCCCCTTTTGCTGTGACCGTTAAGTGATTACCCCTAATTAAGGGGTCTATTCTGGACTCCCTTACATGAATTAATTCTGGGATTATTTGATTGCCCCCTAATTGACTTGACTTCTGATTCTCTTTACCTTATATACTTTACTCCTTAAGTTCTATATATACACTCTTGTTCTACCTCTCAAGGACACGAACAGTAGTTCAAAAAATATACACACACACTCAAACTTTCTCTCATTTCTCTTTCTGCTACTTGTGCTCATTGCTCGTCTAGCCGGCTGAAAGTCAAGGCTAGACTCTGGAACTCTACCTGCTTTACTTTCTGCACTTTGCTTCCTTAATTGGTATGATCTTATTTCAATATCATTCTGAAATTCAAATCTATGTGCTCCATAGTTGTTAAATCCATGCCTATTTCCGGACTAGTTTAACTGATTATGTACTTAGTTGTTCTTCCTGTTTACTGCTTTGATCAGTATGCTTAAGTTTTACCCCCCTCTTGTTCAGTGTTTTAATCAGCATGTCTAGGTTTCAATCTTCATGTTTGCTATTTTAGCCAACATGTTTACTTGAGCTCTTGTCTGTTTCCTTCACCCAGCATGCTCATTTTAAGTAGATCAGGCTCCTAATTTATCTCATTAACCACAATGGGTATGACTAATTCTGTGTGGCAGACCCTTGTCCTCAATACGGATATTCCTGCATTTTGTCTCTATGCTCTAATGTCTATTATCACTTTAGCTTTAAGTATAATTTCCTTGTTAATGCTCTGAATCAGTAGTTTGTATTCTAATGCTATGAATTTGGTCACTGGTTGTCAATCAATCCCTGCTTGTTCTGTGTACTTGTTGATCAATATGCTTCCCCTCTTACCCATGTTCATGTGTTTCTGATTTAAGCTCCCTATGTTCCCAACCCCCCTTATCCCTGTTTGTAAACTTGTTTGTCTTCACTTAGAATCAAGTAATAAATGGCTTGAATCTGGGCACTCTAAGTTTTTGTGATTGTGTGATTGTTTGTTGAATCTTTGTTCTTCTCAGAATTGCTTCCAAAACTGTCTTCACTCTTAACATTTTTTTTAAAACTGTTTCCATTCCTAAAATACCTTTTCACTCCTAAAAATTTTACCTCTATACTATTTTTACTAAGTTCTTCCAACTATGTCAAGCACTCTCACTTCTACTCTTAGATTATTTAAGTTCTGCCCGTCCAGTGTGTGTACTGCCTAGGAATCCGTGACATTCCTCCGAACTCTGGAACACTGGGGCTAGCCCTTCCACACTGCACACAACTACTTGTCTATTTATAAGGATCTTGGTGTGAGCATTGCCCGGGGTCCTTGAGGCCCTTGGGAATTTTGACGCACCAGGATACCTCATTGGACACTATGGACTCTGGCATCTTGGACTGTTTTGACGGCCTGGTATTTCCAGGTTCGCTTTGGGCCTATCTCAGGCTCCCTATAGCACAACTTATATTTATTATGTAATTTATTTATTTATGGTCTGTAATGATAATCTTTGTAAATAGATATTGGGGAAATTAGTAAAAGGGAGGGATTCTTATATGATTTTTGTGGGGATACCGGGAGAACTAAATGCCAATATGCTAATCATGAATGTATAAATAGTCAAATCAGGTAGGGAAAAAGGGCCTAGCCTTTTTGTTTTGCAGAAAATGAGGCGCGAGGTCCCCATATTCGGCATGGTCAGCAACACACCCCGATTGCTACTAGACTGGTGGGAGGATCTTTCCTCAAGTGACATGAAACACGTGAGAAAATACTTGGGCAATTTACATTCCCTGCTAGACATTTAGCCAAACAACATGTTGATCGAAGCTGTGACTCTGTTCTGGGACACTGAAAGAGTCGTGTTCCGGTTCGGGAATATAGAAATGATATCACTCCTGGAAGAAATCGGTGGATTTGCTGGACTGCTTTGGGACAGCCCTGGGCTATTGGTACCGGAGGACCGCACTGGTAAAGGGTTCCAAAAAATAATGGGTTTAAAGAAAAATGCTGACTTGGAGTGCTTGAAGAAGTCTTACATACCCTTCGAATACCTGTATGAAATATATGGTCATAGCAAGTCTTACCGTACATTCCATGACGAGTTTTCTATCACTTCTCTAGGTCACATCCACCGCCGAGTGTTCGTATTCATTGTATGTTTCTTGGGTCTGATAGTGTTCCCAATGAAAAGGGTAAGAATCCACACTAGACTGGCCATGGTCGCCAAGACTTTAATGGAGGGAATTGAGGGACAAACATACACTATTATCCCTACGATCATAGCCGACATCTATAGGGCTCTGGACCGCTGTCAGAAAGGGTTCAAGCACTTCGAGGGTTGCAATTTACTACTACAGCTGTGGTTATTGGAGCATCTTCAAAAGGGTCAGTACCGTCAAGAATTTTCGCGAAGGGCTTGGAACGATCATATTGCCTTCCATCACCCTAAGCGGATGACTTACATTCCGGACAGGTTTGCTCAACCAAAACATGCCAAATAGTGGGTAGAGTTCTTCGAGAATCTAACCGAGGAGCAAGTACAGTGGATGTTTGAATGGTTCCCAACTGACGAGTTCATCACTAGGTCCAGAGAAGCTCCTCACTTAGTGTTGATTGGGTTGAGAGGGATAAACCCTCATGTTCCCATCCGGGTTATGAGGCAAGCAGGCAGGAAGCAGGTCGTACCAAGGGTTGCAAAGATGAGCCACTTCAGAGCAGACTTTCAAGACGACGACATCCCTTACAGGTGCCAAGCTTAGCATATGTGTCACTGCAAGATCATTGTGGAGAAAAACACCATTGAGCCAGACAAGTATCACGCTGGGTGTGCACCTTTCTACCCAGCATGGTTAGAAGACAACCTAGATAGGATAGGGAAGCAAGGAACCGGTCAGGGAAGCAGGATCATAGATGAAAATGCCGAGGCCCAAGTCAAATACAATAGACTCGCAAGAGGGTTCATGACTCCGAGAATGAGCATCGGGAAATACATGAGACAAATATGAGGCTGATCATAGAATGGAAGGAAATGGCTATCGCCTCCAACAGAAGGTTGGAATATCTGGAGCGAGGCTTGGTGCAACTAGAAGGTAAAATAATAAAGAGGATCGACGATTGCCAGAATGCTAAAGGAAGCGAGGGAGGACATTTGGCTAGAGCCTACCTGCTGCTGGGTCTGCGAGAGCTGGGGAACCTGGTTGATGGAGTTAGAAAGATCGAGTCTGGGGAAGGTCCTTCTGGGACCAAGTAGGCTGGATTTATTTGCTTTCTTAAATGTAATAAGGCAAAGTGCCAATAGTGACTTACCTTTATTATCTTAGTGTCGTTTTGGGATTCGTCTTTTTTTATATTAATGAAATGAGGCATTTATTGGCATCTAAGTTCTCCAAATCAACTTGTCGCTAGGCCTACCTCGGGCACAACGAGGCTCCCAAATTAGGACGCGAATTTCATCTTCCCGCAATATATGTTTAAATACTGCAAGTACTCTTTTCAGAATCATTACTGACTTGGCTACCTTTTGTTGTTTTTCTTCTTTCTTTCTTTCTTTTGATTATTCCCATTCCCCAAAGGTTGGTTCGTGCGTACTGGTATCATCAGTTTATCACACAAGATCCAGGGGCCCTTGACCTTCTCCTCCTCCTAGTCCACCAAAAGGCAAGGGAAAAGCAAAAATGGAAGATATAAACGGCACCAGAAAGAAAAACAACACACAGATTAAACATGCAGAAACTTCTGATGGTCGGGGTACTTAGGCCCCAAATGATGCAGTTTCGCGGCTTGAACAGAAAATACTGGAACTCCAGGGTGAGCTTGAGCGTGTCCAGAATGTGGCAAACCTATCCTTCTCACTCAGCGTCCCAGACATCAGTCATCCAAACACTCAGAACCCCGCACTACCTCAAAACACACCCAACAAGTGCCCACAAAATCCTCCCGTACCTCACCATTATACAACTCCACCACAAAATCAAACTATCCCACCACAGTACCAGCCAAACACCTACCACACTCCACAAAATACTCCACCAGTCATTCCTGAACCCTAGAATTCCACCAATGATCACCACTATACTCAAACTCCCGGTCACTAAAATAACCCTATATATGTGGAGACCCTACCTCACTCCACTCAACTCATCTCCTATGCACCGGAATCTGTTGAGAAGGACATGCTCATTAAGAACCTGGCCGAGGAGCTCAAGAAGTTGACCAGCCGAGTTCAAGGCATAGAAGGAGGCAAGGGGATAGAAGGTCTGAACTATGAAGCCCTATGCATACAGCCGGATGTAGAAATTTCGGATGGTTACAAACCTCCCAAGTTCGAGATGTTTGACGGTACATGTGATCCCAGGTTCATCTAAGGACCTATTGTGACAAGCTTGTCGGGGTCGGAAAAGATGAAAAGATCCGGATGAAGCTTTTTATGAGGAGTCCTACGGGAGATGCCTTGTCCTGGTACATCAGCCAGGATCCTAAGAAATGGTCCAACTGGGTGAGTATGGCGTCTGATTTAGTGGACCGATTCAGGTTCAATACAGAGAATGCACCAAATGTCTTCTACATTTAGAACCACAAGAAGAAGCCCACCGAGACTTTCCGCGAGAATGCTACTCATTGGAGGTCAGAAGCGGCCAAAGTCAGGCCGACATTAGACGAGAAACAGATGAACAAGTTTTTTGTCAGAGCACTAGATCCGCAATACTATGAAAGGTTGATGGTTATTGAAAACCATAAGTTCTCTGATATCATCAAATTTGGTAAAAGGATCGAAGAAGGCATCAAGAGCGGGATGGTAACAAACTTTGAGGCATTGCAGGCCACTAATAAAGCATTGCAGTCAGGGGGTATATCTAAGAAGAAGGACGTGGGAGCAGTAATGGTAGCCCAAGGACCCAAAAATCCATTCGTATACCAACCTCCCAACTTGCATATCAAGAACCTCTACCCACATATCAAGCACCTCCACCCACATATCAACCGTCACCTCCACCTACATATCAACCCTCATCCCCCAGATATTCCCAACCATCCACTGCCTATCACGCCTATAATTCCCAACCATCTCATTTTCAGTCACCTCCAACTCGTCAAAACTACCCAAGACCGCGACCTAATTTTGACCGCAGACCACCCAAACAATACACTGCCATTACTGAACCCATCGACCAGCTATATTAAAGGTTGAAGGCTGTTGGTTACGTCACTCTCATCCCTGTTGTGGCCACGGAGAACTCATTCCAATGGGTTAACCAAAATAAGACTTGTGCATACCATTCGGGCATGAAAGGGCACACCATCGATGAGTGCCGCACATTGAAGGACAAAATCCAAGCTTTTATTGATAGCAAGGTCATCCAGGCGAAGGAGGCTACGCCTAATGTCCGCAATAACCCCCTCCCAGATCACAGTGGTGAAGGTGTCAATGTGATAGAGATGGATGAAGAATGGGATCCGGAGGGATCAATCGGACTTATCAAAGAGGGCGACGACCCCGAGAAACCCGCAGTCACACTCAATCCCATTATAGTGCAGATACAGCCGCCAGTGGAGGTCGAGGTAACAGCATCAGTCCCATTTGAAGATGAGGTAGAACCCCCTGCAGTTGCACCTATTCCATTTGAGGTGAAAGTAGCCACACCATTTACAATAACAGTATCAACCACACCGCCTTTCAGCACGAAGGCTGTACATGGGTTATATGGCTGAAGCAAGAAGAAAAGGAAAAACCAAAATGGGAGAATCTGGTGCTGCACAAGGGATGACTAGTACTGGAAGGGTCTATACACCCGAGCATTTGGGAGAGTCCAGTAAACAGGCCTCTAACAGACCTCCCGTTATTGAAACAGGTCCAGATGACCTCTAGAGGAAAGTGCAATCAAGGGAGTATTCAGTCATCGATCATCTGAACAAGACTCCTGCTCAAATATCTATCCTGTCGCTGCTACAGAATTCAGAAGCACACAGGAACGCTCTGATGAAAGTATTAAACGAAGCATATGTGCCCAATAACATCACAAGCGGAGAAATGGCTAACATGGTGAGACAGGTACTGGAAAGTCACAAAATCACTTTCCACGAGGATGAGTTGCCACCTGAGGGTTTGAGTCACAATAAGGCACTACATATCACAGTGCAATGCGAAGACTAATTCATTACCAGGGTCCTGATCGATGGAGGATCCAGTCTCAATATTTGCCCATTGACAACATTGAAGAGGTTGGGCAAAGGCCTATACGAGATACGAGAAGGGACCATGAACGTGAAGGCATTTGATCGGTCTCAAAGAGCTACCATAGGGGAAATTAATCTCTGTCTGCAGATGGGGCATACGTGGTTTGATGTCGAGTTCAGGTGCTGGACATATCTGCATCCTACAATCTGTTGTTGGGACGACCATGGATACACGCCGCTGGGGCTGTGGCATCAACTTTGCATCAGGCAGTGAAGTTTGAGCGAAACCATCAGGAGGTGATTATCCTTGGAGATGGGAGCAATCCCATTTACACCCGTCAGACTATTCCGATGGTTGAGAATAGGAGAAATCTAGGTGGAGAAACTTATCATCATATCGAGCGGGTCAATGCAATCGACAAAGATCAGTGGTGGGATAGCAAGATGCAAGCATGATGAATTGGAGAGGGTATGATCCTGGCAAAGGTCGTGGAAAAAATCTTCAGGGCATTTCCAAGCCAATACAGCCGAAGCGTCATGGCACTACTTTTGGCCTGGGATACCGATACACTTGGCAAGGTACAGAAACTGTTCACCACCATGGCATGGTCTGTACTATCCATTGGAGCAGCCTATACCGCACTTGAGTCAAACCTTCTAACAGGCCTACATCATATGGGGATCAGAGAAGGAAGAAGCACTGGCGGCCTTAAGGAGATTATTCTTGGAGGATGAGGACATGGACTGTTGTGTAATTGTTGAGGAGGAGGAGGAGGAAGGCCCAACCATCCGGGCTGTGGAGAAAGGATCATTCCTCAAGAAACGGACTGTCAAACCATCCAGGGCCCGACGAGTCCTGGGCATTACCATTTCCTGTCTCGATGAACCAACAACTGTGACATGTAATGAGACGACGCAACAAAAGGATAGTGATTCGGAAGAAGAAGATGTCATACCTGAGGAAATTGTGAGAAAAGTAGAAGACTTTGAGAACAAGCCTAAGTCCAATCTGGAAGAAATAGAAATAATCAACTTGGGAGATTCTGAAGCTGTCAAGGAAACCCGCATCAGCATCCACTTGTCGCCATTAGAAAAAGAAGAGTACACACGGTTCTTCAAAAGGGTATAAGGACATCTTTGCATGGTCATACAATGATATGACCGGGTTAAGTACATCCATTGTGGCTCACAAGTTGCCCACAAACCCAACGTGCCCACCTGTGAAGCAGAAACTCGGGAAATTCAAGCCTGACATGAGTCTGAAAATCAAGGAGTAGGTTACTAAGCAAATCTAGGCCAAGGTCCTCGGGGTGGTTGAACAACCAACTTGGCTAGCCAACAT